>NW_028139349.1:40886-97963 GCF_965202585.1 Thalia democratica | reverse complement strand
TGCACTCTGGTTTAAATATACCAAGTTTGTATCTCTACACACTAAGATGCAGTTTTGATTATATTCAAAAACTGATTATACTTAGTAACTTAAGCCGGACGAATAAAAAACATTTGTAAATAATCTATCATTAGGTACTATGAGAAATAGTCAATGAAAAAAAGTAAGCTATACATTTTTAAGATAATAGAATAATCTTTAAACTAGAAAACAAAGTTTTTTTTTGAAACTAATCAAGCTATTTATATATTTGTTTATTAGAAGTTACTTTTAATAAATAAAAGATAAAAATTTTAAACTTTTTATGGTTGAAAAATTTTAGTTTTGAAAGTTTCTTACCGGAAAAAGTTATGTTGTTAATACTACACTTCTTTGTTGTAGAAAAATCATCTAACGAAAACTCCAAGTCAAAAATTGAATCCACAGCCGTCTCCTTGGTTACACTAAAATCAGAATGAAAAGAGTTTTCAGTAGTGAGAACCGAGGTAGAAACTTTAAAAATTTCTGAAGTCTTTTCTTCCGAAAGCCAGTAATAATGAGCACCATTGTACTTGCTTTCAAAATAAAAGTTTTCTTCTCTTCCGTGCTTGACTTTCCAGTTAAAACTTTTGACTTTAGTTTTATCTGGCATTGACGCTTTTACAATTTGGCCTATATATCCAGTAGCCCATTTATTTTCGGGGTTAACTTGGGTATGCAAACTGAACCAGTCAGTATCTGACCTATATCCACACCCATCTATGAAAAGAAAAATTAAAGTCAACAAATTACACAACATGCATTAATATTGATAAAGATACATGGAAGAACATTTATTTGTTTAATAACATTAAAATAATCATAAAAAAACTATATTTAAAAATAAAATTTTATCAAAATATACAATTTTATAAAAAAACCTGGGGTTCTTGCGTAAACAGTCTTGACTGTATAAAAAATAATTAAAAACATAAAAACAAAACTGAAACTAGATCTCATACTCTGTCAGTTGTGAAAAAATAAAAAGATCAAAATAATAGCAAACATTATTTAATAAGTTTATGAAACATGAGTCATAATTCTTATGACGAATAATGTAAACCACTGTTAAGATAAGTTCTTTGTTTGGTAATAGTTTCAAAGTCTTGTCTTAATTAACTAAATGTTTATGAAATGTATTCTATTTATAAATTGAATTAGTATTAACTTAATTATGATTGAATTTTTTATATTTATGTTAAACATGTTATTATTTTTTATCACGTTCAACTTATAATAAAACAAGTTTTAAATTAATTTTTAATCCATGTAAAAAAAATAAATACTAACCGCTTTACTTAAAGATTAAGAAGAATGATTCATACTTTTTGAAGACAGTTGTTCTACATGGCAAATAAAAAATACCTTTTTATGAAACAACGTATATTTTATGAAAGCTACAATAAAAATGCTTACAAATTCAGAAACTAATGTTATGAGGTAGTTTAAAGTTTTAAGTTAAAAATACTTACCAAAACAGTATAGATATTGTATCATAAGAACCCAATTCACAGTATAAATTACATTCATACACATACAGTTTAGTTACAAATATGGTTATTTTTTTAAGACAATTTAAATTAGTTTAGATCAGGGGTCGGCAAACTGCGGCCCGCAGGCCAAATGCAGCCCTAAAAGCCTAAATCTGCGGCCCGCGAGGTACTTTTCAGCTAAACACACTTTTTTTCAAGACTTATAAAAATAAAGTGTTTGCAATAAAAACTTACAGTTAGGCTTTTAATTTAATAGTTAATATTAACTTGTGCTATTTTACTACTTATTTTGTAATATTTTCGTTTAAAGTTGTTTTTTTTTACTAATTATTATGATTTTTTTTAAATAACTGCGGCCCTCGAAAAGTTTTTTGTACAAAGTGCGGTCCGCAAGCAATTTTTCTGGAAAAATTTGCCCGCGAGTTAAAAACGGCTGCCGACCCCTGATCTATATACAGACTATAAAGTTTCGAACTTCTTTAACTTTTGTGGTATACCTAATTTAAAGTATGATTTTTCCGGTAATTCTGTTTTTAAATTAAAAAAGAAGTTTAAAAATCACTTTTGTATTTTCTGTATACTCTATGTCTATAGTACTTCGAACTAGAATAACCGGTCAAATTATATATTTTAAGTAGAAAACAGTTTTTTAAAGTTTACTGATGATATTGAGGTTATTTATTCATTCTAAAGTGCCTTTAGACCAGGGTTTCCCAAAGTGGGCGATATCGCCCCCCTGGGGGCGATTTTAGTAAGTCGGGGGGCGATAATTAGTAAGGGGGCGAAAAGGGGGCGATTTTATAATTTTGGGCTGTCATAAAACTTTTACTTTTTATTTTGCTATGTTACTAATTTTAGTTTGCTATTAAATATTTGACCCTGAGGTAAAACTTAAACAAAAAAGTTTATTTTGTTTATGTAAAATATAGAGAAAACAATTAAGTACTTATGACCCTTACTTTTAAGTAAATTACATATTTTCATTTATATGTTTTTTTATTTGACAATTACATAGATTATAGACGATCGGAATCCTTCTCACCATTTTATAACCTGACATAAATGTTATTTTGGACCATAAATGGTTTGCAAAATTCTATATTATCTATTATCAACTATCACCTCATGATATTTTCAATTGTTTTTTGAAAAGTCACTAGGTTAGACTAATAAATAAAACTATACAGGTTGCCCAATTTACCTAGAAACCTGAAAGAACCTAGAATTTGACAATTTAGGCAAATAAAAAACCTAAAAAATCTATAATTTTCAACAATTTCAACATATTAACAAGTAAAACTTTTATTTGACACAAATAAGCTATCATATAGATTAAAATATGGATTCCCTCGAGGCAGATCTTTTTAAAGTAAACGACTTACAGGAAACCTTCTCAGACTTACAAACTGACCTTGAACTTAAAGCAAATTTTTCCAAAGAACGATATGATAGTTTTTGGACTCAACAGAAAATAAGGCAAAAGTATCCAATCATTTGAGTGGAGTTTAGATTGTTGTTTATAGTCTTTCCTTTTACTATGTTGTTGAGAAAGCCATCAGTTCATTATCAACATCTTGAGCAAAAGATCTAATCTAGATATTTGTAAAGGAGGCTTTATTTTTCTGATTAAGAATCAGATTGGAAAAACTTGCAAGCAGTCATGAAACTGATCCTTCACATTATGGTAGACTTCAGTAGCAGACATTTTTTATGAATTTTTTTTTTTCTTGATTTTTTAAAATACTTCTTATTAACCTGGTTTGTATTGTATTTAAGTAGTCTTTTTATAATAAAAAAAATACAAAGTTATTTATTCTACAACAGGTTTGCATAATGCCTAATAAATAATAGTTACGGTAGACTTCCTCTTGAGTTCGCACTTTTTACCCAAAAAAAAGTGCAAATTTATATTTTCCTAAATTTAACTAAAATAAAGTCTATTACTAACTAAGTATTAATAAAACAAAAAATACATAATATTTAATATCTTATAAAAAAATTGATAATAAATTTTGAGTTTGCACTTTTTAATTTTGTTCAAAGTGCGATTTCAATCGGAAGTCTACATTATTTATCAAATGGTTAATGTTTTAAATCTGTTAATAGTTTTATTTTGACCTGGGTAATTTTGTATTTATATTTGTCGTTTTACATTACACTAAAAGTTTTTATAGCGTAGTGATTAAAGTGTTTGTTTGAAAGAAATTTTTTTGACATCTTTTTGTTATTACTTGTTAAATCTGTATAAATAAAAAAATCTTGATAACCATTAAAGTTTTTATTTCAAATTTTTTTTTTTGGTTTTAAAAGAGTATAGATTTGAAGTCTCTATTTGAAATGACTTCAAATTTTTTATTTAAAAGATTAAAAAATTTAATTTTATTTTCTAACTTGATTTATTATTGTTAAAAAATCTATATATTAAGTAATTTTAAACTATTACTACAACTGTTTTTTGTTTTATCTTAATTTTTATTATATTAGCAATTAGAATTTGTTGTTTATTTTAGTAGCTCAACACTAGCTTTTAGTTTTTCACTATTTTATTCCGGTAAATTATTATAGTCTAATAATTAACGGCTTAAATAAGTTACTTAGTATTAACTTCTAAATGTCCGAAATTTGTTATATGAGAGATTATTATAATGTAAGATTTCAGTTAAGATTTCAGATGGGTAACGTACGGTTAAGATCCAGTCAAATTTCGATGCGCTAAATAACTTGAAAACTACTCGTGCAAAATAAACAAAATTTAGTTTTTTGATACTTGATATTTTGAAATACACTTTAAGTTTGGTTTTCAGTTCACAATAGTATTTACTATATCACAATAATACTAAATAATTTTATTACAATTTTAATCGAGTTTTTTTAATTTTATTGTATGTTATTATATTAAATTATGCAGCCCGCAATTACATTTTTTTATGAGTTGAAACTAGAAAAATATTTATTAGTAAATATGAATTTCTGACTACAAACGTTGTCCACCACTACCCTAAAAGTTTAATTAGTTTCAAAACAGTTCATATTTAAACAGGATCGATTACAGATTACACAAGGCTTTTTTAAAATTAAGTATTTTTATACACTTTACTGGGCCTATAAGAAAACAACTGTAACTTATTTTCTCACGCCCTGTAAACTACTTTGAACACAGCCCAAAAGTGCGTGCATAAGAAATACCAGACTAAGTTACATTTCAAACACAATTTTTTTGGCTCAAAAGTTTGTACTCAAGAGAAAAACTACTTTGTAAAATCGTGGGGGGGGGCGATTATTTTTCAAGTTTCGGAAAAGGGGGCAATTTAGTAAATAAGTTTGGAAAACCCTGCTTTAGACATTTCTATCAAGTATAAGTTTTGAGTTGTCAAGTGTATAAGAGTTTAAAAATTGTCAAAAAGACAGTACAGTAAAATTTGTATTTGTTTACTTCAAATATGTTTGTTTTATATTAGTACTTTTGTATTTAAACGTGAACAAAACACCTTTTATTAATAAAATAAAACATTTTAATAAATTTAAATTTGTAAAACTTTTTTAAAATACGTACTATAATTTTTGAGATTATGTTATAAAATTTGAAAAACAGCAAATAAAATAATACAATGAAAACAACTTAAATTCTTAAAATCTTTAAACAAGTTCAAGCTTGATGGTAATTTACAAAATAAATTTAAAACTATTCTTACTAAAAGTGTAAGCTTACAATTAACTAGTTTTCTTATCGTTAAGTTTACAAACTTTCTACTTTTTTTGATAGTTTAATTACAGCTAATATTCGCTTTTTTTAACAAACCTACTACTGATGATAAACTAGTTAATGGGTATAAAAGATTTTTTAAAAGTTCTGAAACGAGTTTGTAAACTACAATACGAATAAAAAATATGCATTGCTTTTTTAATCCTAAGGAATTTTTATGTATAGAATTAAATTCTAAACTTAAAAAAATAATCATACTTATGCAAATGAAAATATAAATATTTTTCAAAAACTTTCTAAAACTGAATGATTAAATTATAATTGGCAAACTTTAAAACTTTAAGTAGTAAAAAGTTATTTAATTAACTTTGATTAAAAATTTCATGTACTAAATCATTTTTTTAAATTATGTTAGTCAAAACTAATAAAAGTTGAAAATACTTTTCAGGATGTAATTTTGTTTTTTATACTAAACATATTAAAAAAATAAGTTTATATTTAGCTTCAACTCAGTACTTTTTATATAACACTTTCATCGTCTTTACAGGATTCGATTTTTTCCCTTTTTGAAAAACTAAACTGGCTTAAGTATGTTTTTTATGGTAACTTTTCATATTCATTTCTTATGAAAAAGTTTTATTTCATTTAATTTACACACTTTTAGCTATTATTCTAATAGAATTTTTAGTCTTTAAAAAGCTAGTAAATACTGTTATTAAACATGTATTTAAAAACTATTTCTTTTAGCTATTTTAAACCCATACATACTGTAAAATGTGTATCTAAATATAGATAGCTAGTGATAAACACTTTGCTCTTTAGCCTTGCATTCAAAATTTAGCTATATTGCTAAAAAGAACTATTTATTTTTTTTTTAAATTCCGTTATAACTTAAAGAAAGTATATTTCCTTTTGATTTTTAGAAAACATTTATTTATTGCGTGAAACAAAACATTTATTCGTCATCTTGCTGTTCTTCATCTCCCTTTTTGACTCCGTAGCGAGAATAATAATTGATGATTTTGTTGCAGCTCCAGTAACAACGACGTCTGCACCAGTAGTATTTCCTCTTGTAGATGTGGATACGTTTGTTGTAGTATTTCAAAGAGTGTCTGAATTTCCTGATGCGGGTCAGAAGCCAGTGGATGCGACGTCTACAGTGAGCGCGACGAACTTTGGTGGTGAGCCAGCAACGGTTCCTCAAAACGGTCAAACGACGAATGATGACGCGAAGATGTCCGGCGGTGCAGACATGGTAGTCAGTGTTCAATACTGAAGAAAATATTAGTTTTTAGTTTTGATATTTTTCATACTACTTTATTGTAAGTAGTTTGTGTTTATTACAATACTAGGAAGCTAAACTTTAGGTAGTTCTCAACTTTATAGAACATTAGAAAATCAGTATATTTATTTATCAATTTAAATAAATTATAATATAAGTGTTATAAATGTTGTAAATTTATTTTAAGAATTATAAAAAATAACCATTACTAATTGATAGAATAAGTATTAAAAACGATTTTAGTAATTTATACATTAATTTTTAATATCTATTAAGTATGTTTCAATTTTAACAAGATCATATTTAGAAAAATTAAATCTATAACATCCTATATAAAACTTCAAAGTATAAGCTTATAACATTTATTTTAGTTAATTTGCTATATTGAAAACAGATCAATTTTACTTAAATTAAATTTAAGCTATGAAATTTAGTTTTTTGTTTCTTTATATAATATCTAAAAAAATAATATAAATAGACTAACCTTCAGTATCTGTTTTATCTGAAAGCTCGCTGTAAATTTTTTTTTTTTTAATTATTGACATAATTTTTTAAAGAACTTATTTTGAATTTAATGTTTCATTAAATAAAATTAAAACTATAGTAATATGGTAGAAACAAACTATTATTAGTAAAAACAAACAATTTCAACTAATATGTTGTTTAAGAAATACTTTATACAAACTTAATTCTAATTTTTACTTTAGTAAATTGTGATAGAAATTCTAATTTTTCTTTTGTTTTAAACTAACTTTGATTCTTCAGCATAAGCGTATGCTATCAAAAGTACGGATAACAATCCAAAGGTTAAAAATTTCATTTTAATTTTGATCTTTCAAACGCTAGTTCAAATGTAAATGATAAATTTGTTCAAAGTTTCTATCCTTTTATAATAGCTTTTGTTTTTAATTAAATCTTGTTTTTGTTTTTATTTTAATTCAATTTTTAATTAATTTTTGTTTTGATTTAATAAACTGTGGAGGCAAATTAACCCACAGCTTTGACTACGTCATGTCCTGTTTTGACTTATTTGCCCACTTTTTAATATTAAATTGCGAGTCGTATATAAACAGATAAAGATACCGAAATTTTATTCTAGTTGATTATTTGACTACAATAAAAAGTTAAGATGAAATTTTATTTGCTGGTTGCTTTTGCTGCCATCTTTTTTGTTGGATTTTCAAAAGCTGAAGAAAACAAAGAAGATGTGTAAGTTAAAAATTACTTTTTATAGCTGTTTTACTAATACGTAAATATGTATTGATTAACTACTTACAGGAGAATTAAATATTAGTAGTGTAAACTTAAAAAGTGTGGTCTTTAAATATAAAACTATAGTACTACGCAAAAAGTATACTAAGTTTTGCTTGTAGGTTTAAAAATAAACTTAAAATCAAAAATACATTATTAAAAAACAGATAAGTTTATGAGAAATTTAAATTATTTTTCTAAAAATGTTTTTTTATTTAAAGCTGAGTAGCAGGTCAATTAATTCATCAGGCATTTAAATATCCGATATACATTCTGCTATCAGAACTTTAATCAAAACTGTTGCTTTTTGTGCTTATTAGTAACTAGTTTGTTTTATATCAAACAGAACTGACTTAGCTGAAGATGACTTCCGTCAGATCAAAGGCGGTCGTTGGGTGAATCCCCTCGTCCTTCACGCCATTCGTATCCGTCACCAATACCGCATCTGCAGACACAGACTGCCGCGCATCATCAGAAAATGCAACAACAGGATCCGTCATCTCACCCGCATTTACAACCACTTGAGGGTGCGCGTTGCAAAGAGCAAGCGCGTCTATTACTACTGGCTCCGCAAATATCGTCACTGCAACAGATACTGCTGGTGGAGACGCGGGGGACGCAGGAAAGGAGACGAAGAAGAAGAAGAATAAATTTATCGCTGTCAGTTATAATTGAAAATAAAAATACTCAATAAGAAAAGCTGTATTTTTTCATTAATGTGAAGCTTAAGTAGTATAAAAAAGCGTAAAGCTAATAAAAAAAATTAAATTCAGTTTAACTGGAAGCTCTTAAAAAACCACTTTGATTTAAAACACATTAATTTATAAATAGTTTAAAATGCTTTGTAAGTCCTCAACAACTTTTTTTAGGACAGCTGAATAATTTCACAATTATACTCTTCTTAGATTAACTTTTGAAGTCTTTGCTTTTGTATAAAGTCAGTTTTTATTTTTAATTTGCTAAAAGTAATTTAGAAAAAAAACTTTTTTAAAGTACTTTATGATGAATTTGCTTATAATAAACATTTCATAAAAGAGATTAATTTAAAACTTTTCACTACTTATTGAAAATTAAAAATCAATATTTAAGTACAGTTAATATAATATAAAAATTAAAGCAAAAGTTCGCAACAAAAGTAAAAAACCTGTATAGTAAATGTTAAAACCCAATTCTGTTTCTTATTAAATATGTTTAAGCTTCTAAAACTGTCCCTAAACGGTTTAGTTAGACTAGTTTGCACTAGTATGAACTAATGATTAGAAAAAATGTTAGTGTTTACTTAAATAACTGTGTCTAAACTATAGATTTGTTTAGTTACATATTAAACTTTTATTATTTTTCTTGATATATTGTTCATTCAATTAAAGTTTCTCAAAACTTTAAATACTTGAATATGATAGTTTTTTTACAAAACTAACTTTCAGTATCAAAGTTTTATCTGTTTTTTTTTTGTATTGAAGTGGCATTAAAAAAGCTACATTCTTAATTACCTTATAAGTAATAATGATTAACACTTAGTTTTAAACTACCGTTTTGTAATTGATATCTCAATTTTAAACTGTAAAAACTATTAACAAACAAGATATATTAAAGGATTTAAAAAAATTGGCAGTTTTTCATTTCAAAATTGTTTTAATGAGACTAAACAAGACTACTTCATCTTTTTTATTTTTTCAAAACAAGTTTTCGTTTTTCTGGTATACTTTTGCTTCACAAAAAGTATACTTTTTTTTTAACTTCACTTTTATCGGTAAAAAAATTTGTAAAAAATCGAACAATAAACTTAAGTGGTAATTAAACTACTAAAATTCAGGAGCATCTTTGCAAACTTAGCGCAAAAATATTTTGTATAACTGTTAAGCTAAATTGCTACTATTTTAGCCTGTGTTATTTTAGAATTTGTAAATGTTGATGTATCTTATGTTTAAACCAGTATTTCCCCAATTCATTTCCTTAATCGTCGTTTGGTAGAAAATTCAAAAATAATCGCCCCTTTTATTAGATATCGCTCCTTTAATATTAAACTTTTGTCCCTTACTAGAAATTAACTAATCATAGCAAAAATAGCCCACTTTAAGAGACCCTGAAATATACCGTCGCTCGTCTAGTATTGATGAACTAGTTGCAAAATAGTATAAAGTTTATTACTACTTGGTTTTAAGAAGTTACATTTACAACGGTTCCGCTTTGGAAGCAATGATAATTTGGGAACAACGTGAAACTTTTACGAACTTGAGAAAAATTCAGAATAGCTGTGAATTTATGAGTACAGTACACTACCGCTTAAGTACGCAAATTGAACCCGACCAAAAATTGCGTACTTAGCACGATAGTGCGTACTTTTTGATGACATAGTATAATATGAAATTAAGTTGTTTGTTTTCTTTTTTACAACTAGCCACCAAATAATTAAGCCAAATAAACAAGTCTTTTTATTTTAAATAACATTTAATACATAATTCTAATTTGCAAAATGATTTATTTTAACTATAAAAAGCTTCTACATAATTAATACATACATTTAATATAGAAAGTCAATGTCAGTCAATGATAAAAAAAAATATTAAGCTACATTTTGTTTTGTTAGAGGGAAAGTACCAAACTACAATGTGTTTACCAAACATTTTCAAAACATCAATGTATGTACATTTAAATTAAATTATGACTTAACTATTTTGTATTTGTAGGTTTTTTTAACTTTGTCATCTATTTTTATTTATTTTATAGCATTGCAACTCAAATATATTTTTTTTTTAATTTTCTGCAACCACTACATCAGTATTTAGTTTTTTAACATTTAATAACAGGACTGTCACAATCTCAGGCCACTTGGACTGCTCAGGATTACTCACCCTAGTTTAAAAGTTGTGAAAATTGCAGGCTAACTCAGCAGGTTGGCCATTCTACCTGGAAACATAAAATAATCTGGAAAAACTTGATGATTGAAAATTTAGGCAAAAAAAACAGGAACTTTTTAGAAGTTCTAGTATAACATCATTTACTTTGTCTTTCTGGATAAGTGCGTACTTAAGGCGTGATGCGTACCAAAAAAAGTGCGTACTTAAGCGGTAGTATACTGTACTTTTATTGTAGCCGTCATAAATTATAAGCAGTTTCAAAAAAGGTGCTTTCCATTTCCCATGTAAAACTTTGTTTTAAAAAAACTATTAATCACTCACCTTATAGTTGTCTTAAAATACAACTAAAGCGGCTTGTATTTTAATTTTGTTTTACGCAATTTAAAACATGGGCTGAAAGTTCTCCTGAAACTTGTTATGTTATAAGTTAAATGTGGTAAGAATAAAACCATAGACAACTAAAAAACATTTTTTCTTAGTAAATTAATTAACAAATAACATTTCATTAATACTTTAGTTGGTTTAAAAAATGTTTTAAACTATTTTCAAAACAGTGTTTACATTATTCGTCACAAGAATTATGACTCATGTTTTATAAACCAATTAAATAATGTTTGCTATTATTTCGATCTGTTTAATTTAGATATAAAACTGACTGAGTATAAAACCTAATTTCTGTTTTGTTTTCATCTGTTTTTTATACAAAGACTATTCACGCAAGAACCACAGGTTTTTTTAAAAATTGTATATCTTGGTATAATTTCATTTTTTAATATAGATCATTCACATATACTTTTATACAAATGTTCACTTATGTATCTTTATCAAGATTATGCATGTAGTGTGTTTTGTTAATATTATTAAAACCTAGTTTTCATAGACGGCTGTGGATATAGTCAAGATACTGACTTGTTTAGTTTGCGAACTGAAATAAATTACTCCGAAAATAAGTGGGCTAGTGGATATAACTGCACTACTGTTACTGTATATGCGCCAGATAGAACAAAGGGTCAAAAGTTTAAACTGGAAACGTAGAGAAGTAAGAAAACTTCACGTAACAGAAGAAAACTTTTATTTTGAAAGCAAGCACAACGGTTCTCATTATTACCGGATCTCGCAAGAAAGGATTTCAGAAATATTTGAAATTGCTACCGTGGTTTACAAAAATTACAACTCGCTTAATTCTTGATTTAATGTAACCAAGGAGACGGCTGTTAATTCAACATTTGATTTGGTGTTTTCGTTAGAAGATTTTTCTACAACAAAGAAGTGTAATATTAACAACATTACTTTTTCCGATAAAAAATTTCTGAAATAATTTTTTTTTCAAACATAAAAAATTTAAAGCTTAGGACTAAATGTATAAAGAGTAACTATTAATAATAAAAAAAAAAGAATAAAGAGCTTGATTTGCTTTAAAAAATTAAAAAATAAACAAACTTACACTGTTCTTTAATCATAAAAGTATTTTATTGTTTAACAAAAGTATGGCTCCCTTTCTTTCACTGATTACTTATCGTAATACTTAAAAGTAGAATACTTACTCATTCTTTTAATTAACTCGGTAAAAATTACTGAGTATTACCGTTTTTTGATAACTATCAAAAACTTTATCTCAAATGTGTAGAGTTACAACCTTGATATATTTACACAGAGTGCAAAACAACTATTCCTTATTTAAAAGTTGATTCAGTTTCTTCCAATTATCAGGACACTGGAGTGTTTAGATGTGGAGATGGGTATAATTTGAAGCACCTGCAATCAAACGTACAGAGTTTGAATACTGAATGTTTAAAAAATGCATCCTGGAGTAACGGATATTTTGTTGAATGTTTGCTTGTTGTTTGTAGGTTACAACAGTCTGTTTGTACTGACCTAAAATAGAACCTTGTCTTATAAAACAAGTTTTTACTTTTTAAGTAATACTTTTTATGTACCAATTGTTTTCTGTCTAAATTTTCAATATAAAATATTTCAGATAACAAAAAACCCATCATTTTGTTAAAATAAAAATAAAAAAGTTTAAATAAATGTGTATACATTTTTAAGATCAAACATTTTATTTTCATTTTACAAACTTAAGATTACTAAGAATCTTTAAAAATCCGCTTTTCTTTTTATTTTTAACCTCTTAGTTTTAGCCTGACAATGATCAAATTTAATCTGAATGTTGTTTTGGTAAAGAACAAAAATTTGTAAAATGTTGAAACATTTACACGGTTATTATTAAGGTTTATAGACCTTTTTTTGTTTCAGATCCTCCCAGACTCTCTGACAGCAACTTAACAATGATCAAATGCGGTTGGATTGTTGGTTTTGCAAATAATAACTGCATGTTTCAAATACAGTCGAAACCAAAAATTACTAATGTAACTGTAGATATAAGTAAGTTAGGTAGTGAAATAAAACTTGAAGTTTAGCTTAATTTAAACTATCTATAGGTGATTCTAGTGTTAATTAAATTAAAATGTATACACAAATTAAAGATAAAGATTTTTCGAGTTATACACAATTGGTCTATATCTCGTTTTTAGAAGTAAGTTATCATAGTTCTTTGTAAATAAGGTTTGATAAACGATAATATTTTCTTAGTTATTTACTTAAAACATCTTGTGTTAGTTCGTCAATAACAATAGTTTTCTACTCGTTAGAAATCTTTAAAAACTTTTTGTAAAAAAAATACTTTTTATTCAATTTACTTACTAAAATATTTTAATCTTTGTAAGTCAGAGAGTATTTTTGTTCTATTAACTTTAAAGGAATATTTTTCCATTATTTAAAATGTTTGTATACCTAAAACAGAACACAATCACTTAAAATTCAACATTCAACGCAACTATTAAAGTCAGAGAGACCACAACATTTCCAGATCAACCTCTGAGTATTCCCGCGCATTTTGTTGTAACGGTACCTGCTAAATACGAAATTCCGAAATCAACGACAAATCTAGTTTACATAACGCTCAGAATAGCTGTATCGCTGCTACTAATTGTCGTTGTTGTATTGGTTTGGAAGCTTAAAGCGAAAAAGATAAAAGACTCAGGTAACTTTTCAATTTTTAATGTAATGAATATTAGTAATAATATGAAAATATCGAATTAACTAGTTTTACTGTTACTGTTTTTAATACAGGCATCTTTTCAAATACACAATGTTATGGTTGTTTTAATTATGATAGTTTGAAGTACTTTTATTCTATAATAGGGTTTATACTACAAATTAAAGACTGAAATAATTTTGTTGATTTTGACGAAATTTGTATTTTTCATAACAAAAAGTTTTTAATAGAAAAATTGCGAATTTAACTAAATTGTCAATAAAATCTTTTTTAAACATTCTTTCCTAGCAAATATTTATCTGTTGATAAAAAATCTAGGTTTCCTAAACTCATTTTTGTTAATGCCTCTTTTATTATATATCGCCCCAATACTGATTATTACCCACTTACATTTCTTGCCACGTTACAAGATATTGCCCCTTGATAGCCAAAACTGCCACAAGAATGCGATATCGCTCATTTTTGAAAGCCCTGTCCTAAGCACTTAGTTTTTATCTCTTTATATTTTACCTGAACAAATTGTACTTTTTAGTTTTAATCTTAACTCGGGGTCAAATTTTAAAAAGGAAGCTAAAATTATAGAAATTTATATGACTGCCTAAGCCTTAAGTTTTAAAATCTTCGAAAACATGCAATAACGCATAATAAATAATGGGGTAGGTCTTTTTATGTGTACTATTTTATGTGTAGAATTGCTGCATTCAATTATGCCCATAATTTGATGTGATGTCATCAAAATTATGTGTAGTATTTAGATGTTGCTGCAATTAAGTTGCTGCAAATAAGTGAAATGAATTTTTGTACTTTTCTTTTGTAAACAAACAAAAACTGTATAGGCCTCTAAAATGTTAAATTTAAACTTATGTTTATGCCATGTAAACAATACTGACTAAAACATTGAAAATTTACATAAGTGTTTAAAGTGTTAAAAATTTGCTTATAGTTAAGTTATGAATGCTTTTTTTTTTAAATAGCCAAATCACTTGAAAAATTAGTGTGTAACTTTTAATTTTGTCATAAAAATTGATTAATATTTTTTTTTTGTTTTTGTTTTTCATATTGGAAACTTATATTTCTAAATATAAAAGTAATAAAAAATATATTACAAAATATATTATTTTTCAAGAATATATAATTTTAATATTTTATATATTCTGTATTGTTTGAAATATTTTGTATTTTTTTACAAGATTCAAAATTTTAAAAGAAGTAAAAGTGTCAGCAGCAAAATAGAAGACTAAATAAAAGAATTAATCTTAACTTTTTTTTGTAAAAAATAGAAAATAAATATATAAGTAGTAAAACAGTTGTTAAGTTGGTCTTTTTAGGTTAAGTATTTGCTATAATGCTCATTAAATGTTTTTTTTAGTAATAGTAATATTTTTTGAAATTGCCATTTTACCTGGAAACATGGAAAAATCTGGAGTTTGTAAATTTAGGGAAAAAAAAAGCCTGAAAAACCTTTAATTTAAGAAATTTTGAAAAAAACCTGGAAAAATATTGAATTTTAAACATAAGCCCTTGAAAAACCTAGAATTTTATACAGTTTGAACATGTTCAGTAGTAAAATTTGAATTTAGCACAAAAAATATATTTCATAGAAAGAATTTATTTTCATCATCAAAAATAAAAATAAAAAATTTAAAGTAGCTCTACAGGATTTTTTTTACTTTTTTATATTATTTAACATAGTTATCTTAACTTAAATTTAACTTTAAACAAAAATAGACCCAAAAATATGTACTTTTAAAGATCTGGAACAAAATTGTAAAAAAAATTAAAAAATGAGTGACTACCCTGTATTTTGGTATCAGTTATTACAGTTTAATTATGTGGTTTTTAGTTCTTGCACAGTAAACTTAGTTGCTTTATATTTGAGTTTCTTAATTTTACATTGTTTTTTGGTTTCTGCCTTTGACTGATTAAATATGAAAAATAATTTGATTTTTGTAAAACAGTAAAAAGCAATTTATACCTTAATTCAAACCCTACAAAATAAGATCATTTACTAAATTTTTTTTATATATTTTTTTAACAGGTTTCTTTTTTAAAAGCTATGACACAGGAAGTTTTTTCTTTAAGTGCAACTTAATTGCAGCAACATCTCAATACTACCCATAATTTGAATGAAATTACATCAAATTATGGGAATAATTGATTGAAGCAATTCTACACATAAAATAGTGCCCATAAAATAGTACACATGAGACCAAACTACTACTTCTATAAGTTTACTAAATAAAAATTACATCTATACAACTATAAATCAAACAATTGGTGTATGTGTGTTCAATTTTTATTTTAAATATTTATATTAAAATCTTTAATAAAAAAAAATATCCAAAATATTTATAAAATGCCAAGCCATTACTTTTGTTAGTATAAAAAAATAAATTACATAAATATACTTATAAATCAAACAATTTTTTTCTGTATTAAATATTACATAAAAAAAAACTCTTTATATTATTTTAGTAAGTCTAGCCACTACTTCTGTCAGTTTACAAAACATAATTTAAATAAATGTAAAAATAAATAAAACTATTGGTTTATGTGTATTCAAGTTATTTTGTTTTTGTTTGTTCATAAATTTAAAAATACAAAAAACTATCCATAATATTTATATAAGATCTAGACAGTATTTTATTTTTCATTTAATTTCTGCCAACTTAATCGCAGCAACATCTCAATACTACCCATAATTTGAATGAAATCACATCAAATTATGGGCATAATTGATTGAAGCAATTCTACACATAAAATAGTGCCCATAAAGTAGTACACATAAGGCCGAACCTCTACTCTATAAGTTTACTAAATATAAATTACGTATATACAACTATAAATCGAACAATTTTAGATTTAAATCAAACAGTTTATGTGTGTTCAAATTTAATTTATAAATTTTTGTTTATAAAATTTTAAATAAATAAAAAATATCAAAATTACTTATTATATGACTAGCCATTAATTCTGTTAGTATAAAAACAATAAATTACATATATATACATATAAATCAAACAATTTGTTTAAGTGAATTCAAGTTTTTTTTTTCTTTATTAAATATTACATAAAAAAAATATCCTTAATCTTTTAATAATTCTAGCCACTACTTCTGTCAGTTTACAAAATATAACTCAAATAAATGTAAAAATTAATCATACTATTGGTTTATGTTTATTCAAGTTATATTTTATTTGTTTGTTTATAAACTTAAAACTACAAAAACTATCCATAATATTTATATAAGGCCTGGACAGTATTTATTCTATTTAATTGCAGCAACTTAATTGCAGCAACATCTAAATACTACACATAATTTTGATGAGATCACATCAAATTATGGGCATAATTGAATGCAGCAATTCTACACATAAAATAGTGCCCATAAAATAGTACACATAAAAAGTCCTACCGTAAATAATGAATGAAGATGATGACGTGTTTGGCACTTTTATGAAGTGTCTTGTTTACGTGATTTATGTGATGATTTAACTTAAATTCTAAACAATTTTGTGAGCGTAGTTTTAATCACAGTTGAAAGTGAAGGAAAAACCGAGGAAGAATACGCAGATGTCGAAGCAACTAAAGAGAATGTGTATGAGGAGACTAAAAACAATAAAGTTGTTAAAGATGTTAAAGTTATAGACAATAAAAAACAAGACGGCCCTTATATTGAGTTGCAACCCAACATGAATAAAAATGTTTAACGCTTTATATATTGATCTGTAAACTAAGTAAGACCTCTGAATAATCTTGAAGATTTGTATATTGTTCTGTAAACCAAAAAAGATCCGCATATTTTTTATGATTTTTACTTTGTTTTCTTAATCGATATTGAACTTAATATTTTTAATGATCTTTATATTTCTATATTGTAAACTAAATATGAACTGAATATTCTTAATACTTTTTTGTTACATACGATTGTACAAAAGTTGAATTATCTTCATATTTTCTGCTTTTATGAATTTTTTAGTAACTTACGTTTGAATAATGTCGTCTATTTAATTTTTTTTAGTTTTAAATGTTTTTAAATGTCAATTTAATAAAAACAATACGTATAATGATTACCTACTGTAAAACTTTTATTATGTCTGTAACTAAATTCTTATCATAATTTTTTTTTTAATTTTTATAGGACTCGAGTTTCTATAAATGTTCATTTATTTTTTCGAGAACTGTTTGAAACTTTGGTTTTGGAAATATTTTATTAATCACACCATTATAAAATCCATATTAAATTACAAGAAAAACGACTTAACTTTTTTATGTTTAAATATTAAAACTTGAAAATTAACATTTTTTACTTTCAAAATTTAAAAGTTAATGACATATAAAAAATATTGTTTTAAACTGGATAAATACTTTGTTATACTATAAGTATAAGCTAATAATACTAAACTTTAAAGCTGTGCATTTACGTAAACTTAAGCTATTAATGAATAAAAATATCTTTTCTACATTTAACTAAAAAGAAAACAGATAAACTTAAAAAAATAGTTGTATAAAATGTTTATTACAGATGTAAAAAAATAAAATAATTTAATTTTTAGTAAGAAGATCTTTTAAATACAATAAGTTTTTTTTTTTTCTTATACGTTTTACTTAGAAAATTTTTTTTTTTAATCTGAACTTTGATTTGTGAGCTAATTAAGTGTTTTAGTTTGATTCTTTTCTCTTGATACTTTTATACTTTTAAAAACCTATTATACCTCACAAATATTGATTAAAAACAATTTTAAAGTTTATATCAATTTAGATATAATTACATAAGCTTTTAATTCAAGTTTCTACAGCAATTAAAATAAATTTATTGAGGGCATTAACCAGACTTATTAATATACAAAAATAAAACAATGTTATTAATGTAATTGTTTTTTAAAGTAGGTATCTTTTTTTAATGTAATTTCCTTTAGACTAAGTCAAGTTAATAAACTTTTAATTGTAAAAATAAAAAATTTGTTGATAACGTAACTGTATTAAAAAAATCGAATTGGTCGTTTTTTATTGTTAATGCTGTAATAAATCGACGAAAGCCATGAAAATGCTGTTAATTTTGACAGCCTGTTTTGAAATCAGAATTTGCTTCAATAATTTACATTAATCAAAATTAAAATTGATTTTAAATCAAATATAAATCAAGATACACAAAAATAAATAAGACAAGTAATAAAATGAAAACAAAAAAACGTATAAGACCTAATAAATAAATTAAAGAAATATAATCACATACAGTATGATAAAACAAGTTAAGAACAAGCATATGCTATAATTAATATAAAAGACAAAACAAAAATGTGCACACCGCAGAAAAAATCATATCGATATTTAAAATATAAGTGTGACGTCATTAAAACAAAAATAAAACGGAAATACCTTAAGCAACTCTTCATCAGAAAACTGCTGAAAATTAAACTTAATTGTAAATGAACACGAAAGAATATTTAAACTAAGACAAAAGTTTTATTTTGTAAGAGAGACAAGAGTCGCACCTAATCAGTGATGAAACATTTCACTTAATTATTTTTGTTTTACTAAAACGCCGTTTTTTATTGAAAACAAAACTGTTTTCAAACTTAATCAACTTTTGTTTTGTGTTTTTAATCTAGAAAGACGATTAAAATCAAAAATTAACCTTTTTCTAATTATTACGACAAGCATTTGTTAGACTCATTTTTAATTTCTGTACTTACAAAAAAAACATATCGTTGAAATATAATTTTTAAGTCGCATAATAAATTACTTTTGTTAATTATCGATACAAAAATAACTCAAATAATTTTTTTACAACTTAAAACTTTTTGTATTGAGTTAAGCTACAACTAACTTTACTCATAACATGTTAACAAAATTCTATTCGTTTCAAAAGACATTTTCCCTTTTTTTTTTGTATAAAACTATAGCTTTTTAGTAGTAATTTTATAGATTTTTTTGATATCGATTTTTGTTTTGTAAGTTTTAGTTTTCATGCAATTTATTTTTTTTAAAGTACATACAAAAAAGTTAAATTTCTTAATATATCATTAAATATTAAGTGATAAAAGTAGTTTTTCATGTTATTCATTTTATCTATGAAAATTCTTTATAATCCGAGCTATTTAATTCAAATTTTTCTAAAAACGTAGTTTTATAGGCAATTTGAATTGGTAGATCCTTAAGTCTGGCCCTGTAATTCAAAAAAAAATTCTAATGCAGATTAATTACTTTAAAAAACAAATAATACAGTAATCTTTCTTTATTGTACTAACATATGTTTCTGTGTTTTAATAATTAATTCAAATGGGTTTCAACTGGGTTATTCTAAGACTTATTCTTTTCATAAATAACCCAGTTGAAATGCGTTAATTCGTTAACACACAGAAACATATGTTTGTACAATAAAGGAAGATTACTGTATAATTAGTTTTTATTTATACTCCAGTCAACTTGTTTAACTAGGATCTTTTGTTAACAAATACTTTATTCTATATTTTGAATAGATAAATTACTTTAATCATTTAGTTTAAAATTTTACTGAAAATTAAAAAACAAATTCTGTGGGCGTTCAATATTATACTAAAACTTTTTTTTTCATACTTCAAATAACTTATTGTATTTTTGACGCTAAGTCGAATATATACTATACCGAATCTTTTACAATTGAATTTTTGACTAACTTAAGTTGATTTATGTTCTTTAGTATTTATAAAACTATTTCAATGTAAGTGTAATGAAACAGCATTCTAAGTTAAAGTTTTATTGACGCTTGAAAACATGAGATTGTTCAAACAACAAAACATTTATTCATCATCTTGCTGTTCTTCATCTCCCCTTCTTGACTCCGTAGCGAGAATAATAATTGATGATTTTGTTGCAGCTCCAGTAACAACGACGTCTGCACCAGTAGTATTTCCTCTTGTAGATGTGGATACGTTTGTTGTAGTATTTCAAAGAGTGTCTGAATTTCCTGATGCGGGTCAGAAGCCAGTGGATGCGACGTCTACAGTGAGCACGACGAACTTTGGTGGTGTGCCAGCAACGGTTCCTCAAAACGGTCAAACGACGAATGATGACGCGAAGATGTCCGGCGGTGCAGACATGGTAGTCAGTGTTCAATACTGTAGACAATATTTGTTTTTAGTTTTTAACAACTTTTTATACTACTAGGAACGAACTAGTGATGCTTAGTTAAAAATTAAGTTACAGTTAAATAAAAAACAAAAATTAAGCTAGTGTATAGTAGTCAAAGCTATATCACAGAACTGCTTTTAATAACATTCTTTTTAAATTTTCCCGGAAATAAAAGCTGAAATAATTAAAAAATAATTAAGTTAAATATCAGATTCTTTAAAACTACCATAAGTACTTTAAACATAAAGTTTTTCTTTTAAAATACTATTTAGTATGATTACTAGTAATACTTAATAATACAAGGTTTTATATAAAACTTTGAAATGTTTGTATACAAGTATAAGGTTTAAATTAAAACTTTACAATATTTAAATTAATTGTTTACTCTATCAGAGATATATCAAACTAGTTAAAACTTTTAAAATTAGTTTAAAACCGTTAATTGTAAAAAATTTAACTAACCTTCACTATCTGTTTGATCATGAAGCTCGCTGTAAAACATTTTTAATTTAATAACTTAAATTTAACAACAATATCTAACTTTTGTTTATAGATAACAACAAATTTAAAACATCATCTCTAAGTATAGTAGCAAAACTAAACTTTTTTTTTTAATTACTTTTTCTTAATATACAAAACTAACTTTGATTCTTCAGCATAAGCGTACGCGAGCAAAAGTACGGATAACAATCCAATAGTTAGAAATTTCATTTTAAATTTTGATCTTTCAAATGACAGCTCAAATGTAAATGATAAACTTGTGCAAAGTTTTTATCTTTTTATACTTTACATTTCTAATTAACTTTTGTTTTTGTTTTTTATTGCTTTTATTTTTATTAAATTTTTAATTAATCTTTATTTTGATTTAATAAACTGTGGAGGTAAATTAGCCCACAATTTTGATTACGTCATGTCCTGTTTTGACTTTTTCGCCCACTTTTTAATTACTAAATAAAAAATTATATATAAACAGATGAGACTTCAAATCAAATATTATTCTAGTTGATTATTTGACTACAATAAAAAATTAAGATGAAATTTTACTTGCTGGTTGCTTTTGCTGCCATCTTTTTGTTGGATTTTCAAAAGCTGAAGAAAACAAAGAAGATGCGTTAGTTTAAATATTTTATTGTTGAACGTATCGTTTATTAACATAGAAAGTTCAAACACTAAGAAACATCTCGTTTTAGATAAAAAATAATTATTCTACTACAAAAAAGAAATTAAAATATTTAAAGTAGTTTAACTTTGTGATAAAATATATTTATAAAATATTTAAAGTTGAAGTTAGTTAGACAGCTGTGAGATTGTTTATCCAACTTGAAAGTAGAACATTGTCTAAAACTATAATGCTATTCTGTTATCAGAAAATTATTTTCATTACTTCATTTCTCTTAATAAGTAACGTACAACATAAAAACATAAAACAGGTTATCTAGCTTACTTTAACTTTTGAATTTAACTATAAGAATTTCTTCCAAACAGAACTGACTTAGCTGAAGATGACTTCCGTCAGATCAAAGGCGGTCGTTGGGTGAATCCCCTCGTCCTTCACGCCATTCGTATCCGTCACCAATACCGCATCTGCAGACACAGACTGCCGCGCATCATCAGAAAATGCAACAACAGGATCCGTCATCTCACCCGCATTTACAACCACTTGAGGGTGCGCGTTGCAAAGAGCAAGCGCGTCTATTACTACTGGCTCCGCAAATATCGTCACTGCAACAGATACTGCTGGTGGAGACGCGGGGGACGCAGGAAAGGAGATGAAGAAGAAGAAGAATAACTTTATCGCTGATAATTCACCTCGAAAATAAAACTAAATATTTTCAATTGTCGTTTTTTTTTTTCAAATAATGATAAGATAAACTAGCATAAAAATGCATAATGCCATTGCAACAAGTTATTTACATTAAATTTTGCAAAAAAAATTATTAAAAAAACATTTCTTTCTGATACAATTTATTTTAAATAGTTTAATGTTTTGTAAGTCTACTAAGAAAAATTTTCGCCGGCATCAGTTGTTTAAAATAGTTTTAGTAATCAATATAAAAAAACTATTTTAAGGCAAAAAATTATTAAGATAAGTCAAAAAAGCGCACTTGTAATGAGTAGCTTTTAAACTAAGAGCCTAATTGTATGTTTCTACTACAAAAAAAATCCTTTCATTTAAAAAAAAAAGTATTTTTTAGCTTAAAAGTAACTTGCAAGCCGCTGATCCCTGATCCCTGATCTAAAACAACTTAGTTTCAAGATAAAACTAAAATAATTTTCTTGTTACATATTCTTATTTTTATTATGAAAGTATAAAAAGTTTAACTTGTTGTTTTTATTAGTTTTAATTGCTTTAAAAGAATAAAGATAAAACGACTTGTATAAGTAAACTTTGATTACTTTTTTTTGTTACAAAAACTTAGTAAAAGATACAAGTTTAATTTTTTTAACTATTGGTTAACAAAATCAACTTTTTGAATCTAGATTCTTGATTTTATAAAAGTAAGAGTTTGCAACATAATCTAAAAAACTTGTATGATAAATATTAAAATCTGTTTTTGATGTTTAACACGACAAATTTTTTCGAATAAGCTTCTAAAATAGTACTATAGTTCATGATAAAGGTTTTTTCTAGATTCAAAACCAAACGTTCTTAATAATGTCTGAATCTTTTTTTTTCTTATTAGGAATAGTTACTTGTGGCATGCTTTTAATATATATTTTCTTTTATTATCCAGGTATACTTATTGTTTGCTTGTCTTATAGTTTAGTAAGTTTGGTTTGCAACTGTTAAACACGATTTATTAAATCGATTTTCATGTTTCCTTAAGTACTAACTTTTAAACAAAAACTTTAACAAACTAATTAAGTATTGTTTTGATCTATTGTGCGTTTTATAAAAGTCTTTAAAATTTTATATGATTGCATAATGATTATTTTTAATTTTACAAAATGAAATTTTGTTCAACACAACAAGTTAACACATTTTCAGTTATTTTAAGTTCGGTTTAAAAACCAAAGTTATTTAATTAAAAAGCATTAGAAAAGTTATTTTTCCAGAAAACTAACAACTTTGAACAACTCTACAAAGTTTACTGACAAGAAATTAGAACTTTGTTTTTATCATGAAATTTGAAAGTTTTCATAAACTGTGATATATTTTTTATGAGAAAGTATTTACATATGTATCTTAGTTAATTATTTTTACGCTTTCAGCACGTAAAGTTTTTTGAGTTTAAAGAGACTTAAGATGAAATTCATACATAAAATGTTTTTAAAAAATTTAAATAGTTGTAAAACTTTGTTTATTTACAGATGTATTTTTACAGGAGTTTGAAGCTAACCAATAAATAAGAATAATCTACACGATTAGTAAAGTATTAGATAATTTTTGAAGTCTTTTTAAAAAGACTGAACAAGGTTACTTCAGCATTTTTGTGTTGTAAACTTTTTATGTATGATTTTCATCTTAAGTCTGTTTAAACTTGGATAAAAGGATTTATTTAGGTTCACTTTTTTGATACTGCGCTATCCACGGAAAAAAGTTTTGTAAAGAACCAAACAATAAACATAAACAGTAATCTAACTACTAAAAAAAGAAGAAGCTTTGTAAATTTAGCTTGAAACATGAGTAGTGTAACTGTAAGGCAAAGTTGCCATTGTTTGATTTAGTTTAAAAGTTGTAAAAGCTGTTGTACTTTATATTCTAAGCAGGGTTTCTAAAACTACTTTCTAATCGCCCACTTATAAAAATAAATATCTCCCTGCCTTTATAGATATATCGCCCCTTCACTAGTTAACTACCGATTTACTCTTAAGTTACCCTTACTAGTATTTTCCTCCTAAATTTAAAACCGCCTACTGATTGAAATCCTGAACTAAATTTCATAGGTCTAGTATTGACAAATTTATTTCAAAAAAGTATGAAATTTAATAGTACTTGATTTAACGAAACTATTTATAGTAAGTTTAGTTCTATTTGAACTGCATATGTATCCATATACTTTTTTATAAATAGACAATAGCTTACTTATGATATAACGCAATACTTTTTTGTTTGATAATTTGTATTTTTTAATTAATAATAAATTAAGAAAAAATTAGTACAGTTGTGGGTTTCCTATATCTATCTTAATTCTAAAACCTTTTAAAGTTGTATTTGAGCATTTGAGTTAAATTGAAAATAATTTTAAGTTAAAGTTTTATTGACGAGCAAAAAGCATGAGATTATTCAAATAACAAAACATTTATTCGTCATCTTGCTGTTCTTCATCTCCCTTCTTGATTCCGTAGCGAGAATAATAATTGATGATTTTGTTGCAGCTCCAGTAACAACGACGTCTACACCAGTAGTATTTCCTCTTGTAGATGTGGATACGTTTGTTGTAGTATTTCAAAGAGTGTCTGAATTTCCTGATGCGGGTCAGAAGCCAGTGGATGCGACGTCTACAGTGAGCACGACGAACTTTGGTGGTGTGCCAGCAACGGTTCCTCAAAACGGTCAAACGACGAATGATGACGCGAAGATGTCCGGCGGTGCAGACATGGTAGTCAGTGTTCAATACTGTAGAAACGATTTTCTTTAAGTTTTTGGAATTTTTTACTAAAAATATTTTGGAAACAGTTCATGCTTAGTAGAATATCAGAAAATTTAATTTCAACTAGTTCTCAACTTAAAACAACATTGAAAATCAATTTTTTTTTATTAATATAGTTAATTTTTTATAAAAACTACCAAAAATTTTGTATTTTTGTTGTGATAAATATGAAAAACAACCATAACTACTTGGGAGCATGAATATTTATAAAGGATTAAGTAAAAAAAAACTTACGTTATATATCTACTAGCAATGTTTTCCTTTTTTCAATTTTGTATTTGTAAAATTGTAATATAAAACATTCTATATAAAACTTCCAAGTACAAGCTTATAACGTTTAATTTAGTTCATTTACTTTGTGAAACACAGATGAATCTTGTTTAGATTTAATTATAGCTTTTCTTTTAATTTTTTGTAACCTTAATAAAAATGAAACTAACCTTCAGCATCTGTTTTATCAGAAAGCTCGCTGTAAAAATATATTACTTTTAATTTGGATAATTTTTTAAGAGACTTTTTTTATAGTTCATGTTCCATTAAGTAAAAATTAAAACTATAATAAAACATTAAAAACAATTAAACGTTAGTCGAAGCAAATAATTTTTAGTAAAATCTAATGCTTTTTAATAACATATTGTTAAGTAATAATCAACACAAATTTAAGCATTTAACTTTTATTTTTATTCTAATTCATCTTATCTTGAAAAACTAACTTTGATTCTTCAGCATAAGCGTATGCTAGCAAAAGTACGGATAACAATCCAAAAGTTAAAAACTTCATTTTAGTTTTTGATCTTTCAAATGCGAATTCAAATGTAAATGATAAAATTGTGCAAACTTTTTATGCTTTTATAATAGCTTTTGTTTTTAATTAAGTTTTGTTTTTATTTTTTATAACCGGTTTTATTTTTAATTAACTTTTGTTTTGATTTAATAAACTGTGGAGGCAAATTAGCCCACAGTTTTGATTACGTCATGTCCTGTTTTGACTAATTTGCCCACTTTTTATTATTAAAATAAAACTATATATAAACTGACGAAGCTTTAAAAAATTACTCTAGTTTATTAAAAGACTACGATAAAAAGTTAAGATGAAATTTTATTTGCTGGTTGCTTTTGCTGCCATCTTTTTTGTTGGATTTTCAAAAGCTGAAGAAAATAAAGAAGATGTGTAAGTTTAAAAATCTTATGAATTATTAATGCTACCATAACGTTTTTCAGCATATAAAATTCAAAAATTAAGGACTATCTAGTTTTAAAATCTTTTTAAATTATGCTACAATAAAAAGAGACAAGGTTTTTTTTTTATTCATTAACTTAAACTTATAATGTACAGATAGGCTATTAAGCACAGCTAAATTTGTTATAATTTTTTTTAATAAAGAACAAGTTAGTAATTTTTTTTTATATTATATATTTTAATTAAAAAAGTATTTAATATTTCAAAATTTTTAATAAAAGTTTATAAAAATTGGACACTTTTACAACTAATTTTATGTTTCTTTTTCTAATTTAGTTTTTCAAAATAACTGACTAACTTTATTTTAATTCTGAAATATATTTATAATACTGTTTAACGTTTAATTTAGTTAGACTACAATAAGAGTGTTTTGTCTACTTTAAAGTAGAAAAATTGCTATAAAAGTATGATAATTTAGAAAAAAGTAAGAAAACATGCTGTAAAGTATTAGAAAACTTTTGTTAGATAGTAAATAATTTTAAATAAATAAATTTATTGTAAATATCCTACTAAAAATATCTTATAAAATAAGTTAAATACCTTACTTTATCAAGTAACAAAATCAAACAGAACTGACTTAGCTGAAGATGACTTCCGTCAGATCAAAGGCGGTCGTTGGGTGAATCCCCTCGTCCTTCACGCCATTCGTATCCGTCACCAATACCGCATCTGCAGACACAGACTGCCGCGCATCATCAAAAAATGCAACAACAGGATCCGTCATCTCACCCGCATTTACAACCACTTGAGGGTGCGCGTTGCAAAGAGCAAGCGCGTCTATTACTACTGGCTCCGCAAATATCGTCACTGCAACAGATACTGCTGGTGGAGACGCGGGGGACGTCAAAAGAGAGGAGACGAAAAAGAAGAAGAAGAATAATTTTATCGCTGATAATTAATTTAAAATAAATTTATAAATTAAATTTGACTTTTTTTAATGTTGTCTTAGAGTTATGCTAAGTTTTAAAGCATAAACATCTTACAAAAGTTAACAGTTTATCCTCGTTTTAAACATAATCTTATTATTATAAACGATAAGAATATTTTTTACATGTTTTATTTATTCCGTACAAAAAACAACCAAAAATTCATTTACATCCCTATTTTTATAGTTTCTACTGTATGTAAATTGTTAATAGAAAAGAAAATTGAATATTTATGAATCGACAAGCAAGAAAAGGAATACGAATTCAATTTTAGATATAAGTGTTCAGTAGTAAAGATTTTAAAACAGTTTTTTAATAGTGCTTTCTAGCTTAACCACCTAATAATGAACATAACGTGTGTTCGGAATTGTTTTGTTTTTATTTAATTTTTATCTTAAATTAAAAATTCAAAAATTTAATATAGGTATAACAAAAGTCATTTTGTTTAAAGAAGTTTTTTTTTAAGGGTTTTTAATCAAGAATTTATTAAAACAAAAGTTTTGTGGAATAATAGGTATTTGTACGGTTGAAGTGAAAAAATAAAGTTTCACATCAATATCCAACTAAGTTACGGAATAAGGAAATATAAAGAGTTCTTAGCAGCTTAATGCGTACACATAATATTCTAATATAACAATTACGTAAACTCAGCCGTCTTTCTTGCTTCGACAGTTTAAACTATAACAAACCAGAATGCTTCATAACATTTTTAAATGCAAATTTTAAAAGTTTTAAAATAAAATTTTAAAATTTTAAAATAGCAGTAGTCATCTTTATTTGAATTAAGTTAAAAAAAATTTATTTGATTCAATGCAGACTTATTATGTATTTTAGGTGAGTACAAATAAGTTTTTATATTTTTTTTTATTTAAAATTGTTTTAAAACTAAAGTTCATTTAACTTGATAGAATTAAAAACACAAATACATTTTTTTCAACCATGAAGAACAAAATTAGCACAAAATACCATTGTTATTTTTTTACAAGTTACAAAATTTTCTTAGGTTGCTAGTAGTAATTAATTAATACAAAAAGGTTGAAACTACACAGTAGTTTCTAAATAACTTTAACAAATTTAATACTATTCGCTAACAATCAATAAATTTAAAAATACTTTAAAATTATTTTGTTAATATTAAAACTAATTTTTCCTTATAAACTATGCAAAAAGATAATTTAACTAGAAAAAAGTACATTTATACTGCATTTTTTTTAAACAAAAACAAATATGCAAATAAATTGTTTATTTAGACAATCAATTAAACATAAATACTTTTTACACAAGCAAAGTTTTACATTAATTACAACAGAAAATAAGGGTGTATCTATGCAAAGTATCATTAAACGTTAATTGCTCTCTAAAAACTTTTGTTCAAATTAATTTGATAAAGTTTTTAAACGAATAAATAATAACATTAATTACAACGCATTAAAACTTTAAACACAAGTTCAATATATTTAGTATATACTTTTCAGTTGTTGTTAAAACATTAACAAAAGATTATATATTTTAAACTGCTTCGCGCAGCATCCAACGAGACTTCAGCAAAGCATCGTAGATATTTCCTTCTCCTCAGTACAACCAAACCATGTACTTGTTACCGAAATCACCTTTTCGGCCGTAGAGCCCATTCAAGTTTTGCAAGAAGCATCCATAGTACCCCGAAAACCAGTTGCCTGAGTTTCCGTTCATGTATTCAGAACAACTTTCGTTCCGGAGTAAGTCGTGGTCCGCGTCAAGCGTGGTAAACTGCATGTGGTTGTGAAACCTCAAGTTGTCACCTAAAAACACTAATTTTCGATCACAAGTGTGTTGAAATTAAGTTTGTTCAATTTTACCATTTAACTGAGGCTATTTAATTAAATTTTGTAAGTTTCTTTTTTGTATAAAAAGTATAGATAAAAATTTATCCTTGGTGTATGAACTTAAAGTTTGTTATTAAGCTTTTACAGTCAGATTAGTATTTTTGTTCGTTTAATTTAGTAGTTCAAGTTCTAGTTATTGTAAACAAATTATTCAATTTCCGCATAAAATTTATAGAAAGAAACAATGGTCATTTTATTATTGAAAATATTTTTGGAGTTTTTATAAGTTCTTCACCAATACAATTTTATTTGTAATGGTCCCATACAAAACTTTTTAACCTGCATTACCGGAATAAGAACTTCCGTTGAAAGATAGTCTATAGTTGTCACCAGGGGCGTCGCGTGGGGTGTTGCACTACCGCAACTGCACCACCTTAAAATTTTGTAAGAAAAAAAAAGTATTTATAACGTTTTTGTTATTTTTTAGAACGAAATCTCTTTTAAACCTCCAATTTTGAAAACGACCATTTTGCCCACTTCACTGCCGCAAACACTTAGCTGACTGCCGCAAATGAACTCAAAAAAGCAAAATTTCTTTAAGAATTACCGCAAAATTTATATCTTGCGGTAAGTAAGTTAAGTTGAAAATTCCCTAAAACAGAACTTGCTTAAGTATCATCTACAAGCTATTGTAAACATAAACTAAAAACAAAGCTAAGCTATTGCAAAGTGCAAAGGATTAAACTTAAGTTTATGTACCCACATGATATTTTAAATTTAAGAGATCACTTCTATTAAGACGAAACAATAAAAGAACAAAACTTGTCATAAATTACATATTTTGAAAAAAATAGATAAAAAAACTAAATCACCAAAGTCTTAAAAATTTGATTTTTTATTTTAATCTGCATACATAAACTTAACTATAACTGATTATTGTTATCATAAAGTTAATAAAATGTTTAACTAAATTATATTTAAATGTAAAATTTGAGTTCTGAAAAAAAATGTTAAGAAGTTTATTATAAACTTCTAGTTTACTCTTACAGAAAAATAATTTAGATTTATATTAAATAAAAATTAGTATTATTGAAACAGTCACATATTTAAATAAAGTAAATAGCTTTAACTTAGAAACTTTGATTACTTAGAATAGTTTAACATCTTAGGAAAATTTAGTCTACTTTATATGACTTTTGGTTTAATTTTTTCATAAACAAAGCAAAAATTTTAGATAAAATTGTTGAAACATGGTTACCTTGCCTCATAATCAGGATAACTTAGAAATTAAAAAAAAACTCAAGATTACCCAAGATAAATTAAAACAGGCCAAATTAGAAAAATATTCGGGCTGACTAAAGCAGTTTTAGTTTTACTCTGAAAACAACAAGCTTATTTAAAATTAAAAAGATAAGTGTTTTACCCCTATGGCCACATGAAAACTAACTAACCATTTTTATTACTGCTATAATGGTTATATATTTATAATTTATCTTTAAATTTATTGAAAAGTCAACAGCCTCACTAACCAAACTTAAAAAAGGTTGAGCTCCTGAGAAAAATACTGTCATCAAAATGAAAAACAAATTAAATTTAAATAAAGAAAACATACCTTTAAAAAACTACTGAATTTTTAATCTCCAACAAAAAAACATTAAATTTAGAAAAAAAGTTAATAAAAATCTTAATGTTTGTAAAAAAAATTGTGCAAAATAGTGAGGGGTAAGGGAGGGGGGTGTATAGGCTCTTTTTTTATGTTGTTCTTATTTTAACTTTTTCAGAAAGCTGATAGTTACTCTTTAATAAACTTGAAATTTCCAATTAAACTTTTAGATACAACCGGTCAAAGCCAGAGAGTACAATGATTTATTATACAAGGAGCAAACCAAAACAGAAAAAAAAATACAATTTTACTGAAAACCTATATTCTCCATAATTTTTAAAGCAATTTTTATCAAATTTTTTCATCCTACTTTTTATAAAATTTTATACTTTTGTTGAAGAAAAGTTTTAAATTTAAAAGTATCAACATATATTTTTACCTCTGACTGTGAATTACTATATCTCAAAAATTAATATGATTTTTTTATATTTATAAAAGATGACTTGTAGTTAAATTAAAACTGTATAAAACAATTTTAGTAAAATAATTCTAAAGTATATGTTAAGGGCTTAAAAGGGGGGATGGGTTAAAACACTTTTTTTTAACCCTGTTTCAGTTTGTGCCTCCCATAAGGAACCTTTTGTTGCCTTCGACTTTAACCGGCAATATCTAAAAAAATATTTAAAAATTTTAAAATCTGTAAAAAACATCTTGTAGCTTAGTAAAAACTACATAAAATAAGATCAAATTGTGAAAAAAGTGTTTCATCCCAACTCAAGCTCACTCAGGACAGTTTTTTGACTCAAAGAGTGGCAACCTTGTTTTCAGAGTGGCAACCTTGCTTTTATTTTTTTAATATTGAAACTGTTTATTAGTTTACTCTGTATATCTAAAACAATTTTTTGTTGAACAAGGTAATTGCTATTTTTATACATTTTATAACTAGGAAAATGCAGAAAAATACTAGTCAAGTAAATTGGAAAGTTTCTAAGCTTAAATCATGCCAGTTATCAGAGTTAACAGAGGAAATTATGCCTGCAATTGAAATTTTGTATAATATCATGCAATGCACAGACTTAACTGTTCAAAAAGTTAAACAACATTTGGAAACATTTCAAGCTGCAGTCAACAGTATAAGAAATTCAAGTAGTACAGAGAATGTTAAAAAAAGCCTTTCTTTTTCAGCAAAAGAAGTCTGTGATAGTGTCAGCTTCACCATCACTGAAAGGTTCAAGTTTTCAGGCCATTTAAGAATTTCGCAGTTATTTTTGGCAAAATATTTTACTGTTTATAAATCTTGTTTTCCTTTTAAGCTTATAGAAACAGTGAAGAAGTGTTATCCTGTAGTTGAATGTAAACAGTTAGAAAGAGAACTGAAAACATTTTATTCACGTACAGAAATGCATCAGGATGCTTTAGTGAAAATATTGTTATACCTTGAAGAACATAACCTGACTAAAATATTTAACAAGACTGCAAAGCTTCTTAGAATTTTGATAACTATTCCCATGACTAGTGTAGAAGCTGAAAGAACATTTTCATCTTTGAAAAGGATCAAAACATTTTTGAGAAACACCATGGGTCAGACAAGGTTAAATTCTTTAAGTGTAATTTCAATTAGTAGGGACTTACTTAAAATCTGTACTAGTTTCAAGGAAGAGGTGATGGAGAAGTTTATCAACCAAAAGGAGAGAAGAATGAATTTTACTTACAAAGGTGAAAAGTAAAAGTTTAAGTATTTATGTTTGCAAAGTTAGAACTTCAGATTTATTTTTTAGGTATTCATTCAGTAGTAACCATTTTCTGTACTAAGCAAGTTTAGTTTTTCTTTAAAAAGTTGTAATTTGTACATAAGATTTTCTTTGTTTGTAGACTTTTTAATTTACTTGCCAAGCTTCATTATGCATTCCTTTTTTGTTTAGTTAAAAATAAGTAAAATATTATTTTTAGTTTGGTATTTAATCCAATAATTTTCAAGTAAAGTTGAAGCTAAAATGAAATATTACTATACTTGCTGTGTTTTCTATTAAAATATAAGTTTGTTATATCTAAACTGTAAGCTACTTTAAGTTTTAACTTTAGAGCCTTTGTAAAACTTAATATTATTTAGTTTGCTTGTTTTACTTTTGAGTTTTTTACTTAGTCAAACTTTTTTTTTATCTTAATTGTATATTAAAATTCTTTAAAACTTCTTTACTGAGTAATATAAGTTATTCTTCAAAAAAATTTCAATTTGTACACAACATTTTATTTGTTTGTAGACTTTTTAATTTAGTTGCCAAGTATAAATAGATTTTTTTAAATTAAGTATTAGTAAAATAATTATAAATAGTTTGATGTTTAATTAACCCAATATTTTTTAACTAAAGTTGAGGCTAAGAGAAATATTATTGCATTTGCTGTATTTTCTTATTATAATATTAGTCTGTTTAATCTAAATTCTAAATTGTAAGTTAGAGACTTCGTAAAGTTTGATATTTATGAGCTTGCTTATTTTACTTTTGTGTTTTCAACTTAGTAGTCAAGCTGTTTTTTTTTCAAACATCAACAGTTTTAATTAGTTCTAAGTTGATATTCGTTTATTTTTTTCAATATTTAGTAGTAAATAAGCAATTATTTTCTACTTAGTAAAATAAATTTTACTTAAAATAACTTGCAGTTAGTACAAAAAATTTTTTTGTTTTGTTTGTAGACTTTTTAATTTCCTTGCCAAGTCTAATAAGACATTTATTAATTTGTTAAGTTAAACATTAGTAAAATAACCATTCTTAGTATGATGTTTAATCAAATGTTTTTTAAATAAAGTTGAGGCAAAAAAAAGAACTAATAAAGTTGCTGTATTTTTCAATATAATAAAAATTTGTTTTGTCTAAATTTTTTCTACTGTTAGTTTAAACTTTAAAGTCTTCTTAAAAATTAATATCATAAGTAAGTTAACATTTTTGAGTCTTTTAAATTACTTGATTTTTTTTTCTATTCCTATATTTACTTTAATTTTCAAAGTATTTACCTTTTTTTTTTAATTTTTTTTCTTAAATAGTTTTTTTTTTGAAAAAATAATTTTTTCATTTTTTTACAAAATTTCCCAAATTACATTAGCAATTTAATGTAATTGTTATAGAAAAAAGTCTTTGTTTAAGATAAAAAAGAGTTTTAAAGTAGGGGATTTTTTTAAAATTCTGCACCACCTAAAAAAAATACCACGCGACGCCACTGGTTGTCACTAGCATCAGAAACCTTAAAATCTCTGAAAAATATTGATCACAATTAGCAAAAGTTAGAATATCAAAATTATTTTATTTATCTTGTTTTCAAACTCTTTATCTTACAAATTTTTTAATATAAATGTATTTATACATGTATACTTATTTAAGTAAAATTTGTCTACAAACTAACTTGTACTCAACATATTTATCTATACCATAAAATGAGGACATTTCAATACGAATATCAACTTGTTTAACGGTAGTTAACTTGTGGATGTTTTTGAGACCTTTAAAAAAAATTCTAGAGTATGATCATGTGTTCTTAAAGTGTTATTGTTATAAGATAAGCATTTAGCATTTGTTTTAAATATTTTACTTAACTTTTTTTTGTCATTTCAACTAAAAATCCAAGAGATATGTAGCATAGATTAGTAAAACCGAAAACTGAAAAAAAACACAAGCTGTTAAAGTACAACTTTTTACTTGTTACAAACCTTTTTTTTCTCTATGATGTTTTAAACAGTATTGTAAACTTTTTAACATCTAAAAAGTATATGTACGTCTATGTTCTAGTTCTAACAATAATTTATATAAATAAGTTAACTAACCCAACCAAAACTCTGCGTTTAAATCTCCAAATCCATTCTCATAAGTAATCCAATTTCTGGCAAAGTCAGTTTTCCCATTAAACCTGTTCAGGATAACCTTTAAAAAATGGTTAGTTTTCATGTCATGAAAATAAATACAAATGTTTTACATAAGAATTTTTTCAAATCGTTCATCAAAAGCACTAAGGTTTCACAAAACAAATACTTTAGGCTGTTTAAAATGTGTTATAAAGGTTTAAAAACTTTAGAATCTTTTTCTACAAAGTTTATGAAAGCTTTATATTATCTGAATTTCTATTTCAGAGCGTATTCACTATCCACTAAATTTTAAGAAGGACTTGATAATCAAAGGTTTGTTTTAAATATTTAAACAAACACAAAAGCAAAAAAAAAATAAACACTAACGGCCCAGCCACCGCCAGCAGTGTCCCATGTCACAAACTCCATGTTCAATTCTTTCACCTTGGACTTCCACCTCGCATATTCCGCTGGCTGCACTCGGATCAGTGTGTTTGACGTCCTTGCAAGTGTTTGTTGTGCCTTTTAATAGAAAATGTTTCATTTCAGATAAAGTTCTCAACTACTTTTGAAAAACTACAAGTAAAATATATCATTTCAAACCACATTTATAAACTTGATATTAATATTATTCAACGTAGTGAGCAAATTATTACTGGTAGTAATTTTATCAAAATGGGAATGAAAAAACATATATGCTTGAAATATTTTGGAAAAAATTCACTTATATCATGTTTGTTTATTGTATTTTATAAAAACCAATTACATCCAAACTTAAACACTTTATCAGTTAAAAAAGTTAAGTTTGTAGTTTTAAACAACTTTTAATGAAGCACATTCGTCTCACTTTGTTGAATGCCTTAATAGAATTATCTTTTGAACTAATTTTAAAAACTAAATAACCCTACTCTAATTACAGATATTAACTTTAAGAAGCAGTTTTAATTTTGAAATATCTAATAAATTATATTTTTAGAAAACTTATATACCTTTACTTAGCTAACTTACACGATTTGATGAGATTGGTATAAAAAGACTAATTGCTTCAGCATAAAAATTTTTCACTGCACGACTACTCAAATTCTGATAATTTAACTTCTGACACGACAAATTTTAATAACTTTGAGCTATTTTTGACTATCTTTATTAACAATAATTAAAAAACTACAATATTTTACGATTATTATAACACTACAATTTTGACCTAGATGAGAATTTCTTATTGAAAAATTTAAACAATTTTTTGAGATATAGCTGTAACAAGTTTTAAAAATTACTGAAACATAGTAATTTTTAGTAGCTATTATTTTTCTAATTTTATAAATATTGTTTCAGATTTTTTTCATCATTATAGTCTTATTGTTAGAGGTATATAACACTTTTTTTAAACATTTATTACTTTTTGAGATGTGGTCCTCTAAGTATTATTCTAAAACTTGAATTGTCACGTGACCAAAGTTTTTAAACGCATTTTTTTTAAGTTTATAACGATAGATTTATAAGTCCACTAAATTACTTCTTGTAGTTTCTACATTAGAAAGAGTATTCATTTTTTTCAGTTTTTTGAAAAACAAAATTTTGAGCCATCACATTTACAAAATCATCGTTCACAAGACTAGTGCTGTTCTGTAATAAAAGTATTTATATAAGTTTTTAGTGCTCGATAATAAGTTAAAAAGAAAAGTTTGAGGTGAAAATTTATTTACGACTTAACAATATTATAAATTTTTATCTACACAAGCTATTTTTAAATAGTTTATAAAAATATTAAAAGTAAACAACAGCTTTTTGAAAAATGTAAACTTTGCTATTTTGTACTTAAATAGTAGTAACAACTGATATTGTTTTATATAATGATACTAATGATCTAGTAACTAACTGAGTACTGGTCAAATGGATTCTTAACTTTATTGATAGAAATTGGATGAGCTCTGACTGAAGCTACCACAAAAAACAAATATATCATACATTTAAACATGTCCTTCGTTGGTTTAATTACTTTTCAACTTTTAGTTAGTACTAATTATATATATTATGTATATTTTATATTTTTAATAAATAATAAGTTAGTTAGCAGTTTAAAGCTTTAAGAAGTTTTCAATTTTGGTAAACTCAAAAAGTTCAGACTTGAGTTTTATATGCATAATATGTGATTCGTATATTAATTGAATAAAACTCTTTTACAAAAATTCGAGCTCAATTTAAGTACTACATTTATTTACTGTAAGTTTATCAATATAAACACAAAACCTGATAAGTATGACAGAAAAAAGTTTCTGTTACATTCTAATAAGTTTTAAATTTTTTTATTAATCTCTTCATTACTTTTTACCAGTTTTTTATTTAATTAAACGTTCTTTTTTTCACAATCATATTCTTCGTTTATAGTGTATTCAGCATTAATATTTAAAAAAAAGTAATGTGATGTTTTTTTCTTATAATCTTTATTTATTATAAGTATTTTTAAATTTATGTGGTTTAAGGATTTAAATACTCCACAAATAAATATTCTTTTATTTTTTCGGTACTTTAGTTTACTTAATAAAAAAGAATATAAACTTTTTAATGATTAAGATGTAAAATAAAACAAAAACTAATTGTAACATTTGAATTTGTTTATTATTTGACAACGATTTTTGGTATTTAATGTAATAATTTTTTTTCACAATCTTACTTATCACAATAATCTCACAAAGTTTCTAGTTCTAACTATTTAGCTAAATAAAACTGAGCTGTTTTTATAGCTATAGATCTTAGTTATTGTATTTGCTAGAAATTTTATTTTTTTAATACTTATCAAAGCTGCTACATAGAAGTATAGATTAAGTATAGATAATTTCCTTTATATTATAAACATCAAGTGTAATCAAAAAAAATCAGTTAAATTGTAGTTGTATTACAACTACCAACTACAATAGGGGTGGGCAACGTACGGTCTGCGGGCTCAATACGGCCTTTGGAAAGAAAATAACTTGCTCGCCAATGTTTACAAGAATGGAATAGAGATCAACCAGAAAAATATAAAACAGCGGCTCATGAGCATTTTAATCTTGGCTGCTAAAGTAAATTTTAAAACTTACATCATATATTCCGATTTTCAAATGAAAAACAAAAAAAAAAGGTATTAGGTACAGTTTACGGAAAATTTAAACTTACACTAGATATTGTAAAAAAAAATTTCAAAGTTCACACAAAACTAATAATTTATGAAAAATAACTTGATTATGTAACTAATAAATTTTATTAAATTAAATCAAAAGGGACACGTTCAAAATCCACCCAGTAAAATTTGAGAACCGCTTACCGATCGAGGGTAAGGGTTAGGGGTAACAGTGATAGTGAAAAATAAATTTTTAAAAATTATAAAAAAAAATTTAATATATGAAATAAGTTAAAAAACATAGAAAACGTAAAAAAAAAGGGTGGATTTTGAACGCGGGTGGATTTTGATAGTATACCAATCAAAATGAAGGACTAAACTTTCTACACCTGGCCCACCGGCTAAAAACGTTGCCCACCCCTAAACTACAAGAACAAAATTCCTATCTGAAATCTTTAATAATTCTGGAATTTCTATACTAAACTCAGACACCACAACATAGCTAGCTGACATGATTTGATGAATTAAGTACAACAAAGCTGCTTATATACAGCATACAAGCTTCCTTGTTATATAAACGTATTGAGAAACGCACAAAAACCGAACATTCATATGAAACACTTAAGAAACGCGTGCAAAAATGAAAAAACAAACAAAAAAATGAGGACGTGATTTAAAATTTAAACAAAAAAGTTATCGGAAATATTCGGGCGTGATTTTAAATTTTTAGGCGATATATTTAAAGTATAAAACAAACAAACAATTGGCGTTTGTGAGATTTCAAACAGAGGTCTCACACAAATTTTTTTTTTTTTTAAGAATTATTGAAGTTTTGCGAGCAATAAAACTTTCTTGAGAAAAACAAATAAAAATATAGAAACTGACACAAAAAGAACAAAAATAGAACAAAAAGCGAGATTGTCGAATTTTATATTAAACAAACGTTAGGTGTTTGTTAAAAGAAAAAACAATCTTATATCATTTAACTTTAAAAATCTGGTTATTAAAATAGTTCTTCAAATCTAATCAGTTTTCATGTAAAATATTTTAATTCTTTTAAAGCCGAGTTTTTATCCATTTTATCTTTAAAAACTTTTCGCCTAAGTAAAAGGTAAAAAAACTAACTTTTTGTAACTATCCTCGAGATTTAAAATCAAAAATTGAAATATTATACAAAAACTTAATTATTTCATAATGATCACTTTCAAAAAGTTTTTTAGTTTGCTCAAATAGTAATTATATTTGATTGAATGCTTTAACTAAGGATAAAGTAAATTTTTAATTGTCAAAAATTTTGTATTAAAACTTGTAAGAAAAATCTTATTGTAAAAAACTTAACTTTTTCAAGTTTATAAAATACAGTTTCTTCAAAGCAGACTGAAATAGATTGATTATGATATCTTTTGTTTAAACTTTAAAAAAGTACACTTTTTTTTAATTTATGAGGTCCACGAGAATATTTTTATTTTAAGTGGGATACGGCCCAAAAAAGATAAAATTGTGGCAAGCGAGCATGTAAACTTGGCCTGCTAGACCAGAAATAGTTGAAACTTACACTAAAAAATCTGGCGTTTGTAATGAAGAACAAAAAAAAGACTTAAGCATAATTTTCGAGAGAAATGAAACTTAAACTATGAATTCCGTATTTCGCTTAAAACTATATTTAATACATATTGGAAAAATATTTAATTAAAAAATTTCATTTAAAAATTCTATTGACTTTAAAAAAAATTAAACCTGTTAAAATATTACTTAAGTTAGTACCTTTTTTTAATGCTTATAAGTTAGAATTAGCGGTATTACTGAAGTTTTTTACTGATAAGGTTACAAGTTTTATAATTTATCTATTGTTTAGCTTTTCTTACAACTTCGAGATTTAGATTTTCCCTTTGCTTTGATAAAATCTTAAATTGAAAAAAAAATTATAGCAGCTAACGCAGTAAGATTTTTTTAATTATTTAGTAAAGTTTATGTAGATATGTTTTTAATGGTTTACTTTTATCTTTAAAACTGTAAAAAAAAACTTTAATTAAACTAAAGTAATTTTTATTTTGTCAAAACAAAACTTGATCAACAAAAAAAAAACTGATGAAAATATTTAAGTAAAGAAAGCATACTTTAAAGGAACTTAAATTTTATTTATTTAAATGCTCAAAAATTTTTAATATTCGTACTAGTAATGTTTACGAGTGGATTAATAGAACATTAAAAGATTTAGTTTTGTTACGATCATACATAAGTGATACTTCAAATTTTTTAAAGACTATCAAAAAATTGTTTACTATGTACACGGCCTACATTTGGTTAGTTGTTAACAACAAATGATGCTTGTAACCATAACTTAAAGTTAATTTGTATGCATGGTAATCAAAAAGACTCAAGAAAAACGTCGATAGTGAGCTTATTTCAACTCTTATTAGTCTTTTTAATTGAATTAAATCTTTGTCTACATTTTTTAGGTAATCAATTTGAAACAAATATGAACGAAAGTATATTTTTAAAGAACTTTTATTTATTGCGACAAACAAAACATTTATTCATCATCTTGCTGTTCTTCATCTCCCTTTTTGACTCCGTAGCGAGAATAATAATTGATGATTTTGTTGCAGCTCCAGTAACAACGACGTCTGCACCAGTAGTATTTCCTCTTGTAGATGTGGATACGTTTGTTGTAGTATTTCAAAGAGTGTCTGAATTTCCTGATGCGGGTCAGAAGCCAGTGGATGCGACGTCTACAGTGAGCACGACGAACTTTGGTGGTGTGCCAGCAACGGTTCCTCAAAACGGTCAAACGACGAATGATGACGCGAAGATGTCCGGCGGTGCAGACATGGTAGTCAGTGTTCAATACTGTAGAAATTTCTTTTTTTAACATTCTTTTGTATAAGTATATTGAAAATGTTTCGTTTTTACTAGATTATCAGGAAAATGAATTTCAAGTAGTTCTCAACTGTATACAACATCAAATAATCAGTATGTTTTTTCAGTCAATATAAATAATTTTTTATAATAACTACTAAAAAGTTTGTATTTTTTATTGAGAAATATGAAAAGCAGCCATAACTTGTTGGTAGCATAAGTATTCATAAAAATATTTTTTAAAACTTTAGTAAAAGGAATTAGTGAAATATACATTAAGATTTAGTAAAAAAAGTATTCTAATGTTATGTATCTACTAATTATATTTTCCTTTTTCAACTTTATATTTAGTGAAATTATAATATAAAGTATTATAGGAAGGTTTCGAAAATTCATTACGTTTACCTTTTTGATAATGAAACTTGTAAAGTTCTGAAAACGTTTGTGAAATAAAATATAAAATAAAATAAGTAAAATTTATATAATAATTTGCAAATGATATGTAAATATAATATATGTACAATAAACCAATTTGTATAAAAACTCCAAGTATAAGCTTATAACGTGTATTCTAATTAATTTTCTATATTTGAAACAAATAAATTTTATTCAAATTTATTATTTGCTTTTAACTATTAATTTTTGTATTTTTTAAAATAAAACTAACGTTCAGCATCTGTTTTATCAGAAAGCTCCCTGTGAAAAATTATTTCTTTTAATTTTACAGTTTTTCTAATAATAAATTATTAATTTTTTTATATTCCTGAAGTAGAAATTAGTACTATAATAAAATAGTCGAATTAATAAAACGTTAATCAAAAAATACTTAATGTTAGTAAAAAAAAAGATCTTTACACTGCTATGTTTTTTAACTTATAGTTTGCATAAGCTTAAGAATTGAACTTTTATTTTTACAGAGTTGGTTTTAGTGAAAGATTCAAATTCATTTAAATATAAAAAACTTACTTCGATTCTTCGGCATAAGCGTATGCTAGCAAAAGTACGGATAACAATCCAAAAGTTAAAAATTTCATTTTTATTTTTGATCTTTCAAACGCTAGTTCAAATGTAAATGATAAATTTATGCAAAATTTTCATTCTTTTATATTAGCTTTTGTTTTTAATTAAATTTTGTTTTTGTTTTTATTTTAATTCAATTTTTAATTAATTTTTGTTTTGATTTAATAAACTGTGGAGGCAAATTAACCCACAGCTTTGATTACGTCATGTCCTGTTTTGACTAATTTTCCCACTTTTTATTATTAAATTGCAAGTCGTATATAAACAGATGAAGAAACAGAAACTTATTATAGTTGATTAAAAGACTACAATAAAAAGTAGAGATGAAATTTTACTTGCTGGTTGCTTTTGCTGCCATCTTTTTTATTGGATTTTCAAAAGCTGAAGAAAATAAAGAAGATGTGTTAGTTTAAAACTTTATTGTTTCAAAATCTAACATTTTTTTTAATATCATAACAAGTTTAATCATTAATGATCATCTAATCATAATTTTTAAATTAAACTGCTATAAAAACAAGCAAAGCTTATTTTTATTTATATTTAAGTCTTAAATTTATGATATATAAATAGTCTACCTAGCACATAAAAAATTTTTATAAATTTATTTACTTAAAAATAACTTTGTAACATTTATATACTAAATAATAAATTATAAGAGTATATAGTATAATTTAATCTTAAATAAAACTCTAAAAAAACTTAATAGTGTCAAAAAATATATTTCTATCATTTTAATATAAAGTTTTTTTAATTTCTTTACGTAAAAGCCTACACTAAGTTTCTTTCAATACTAAAACACGAAACATAACAAACTGTTTAAAGATAAACTTAGTTAAACTGCTGTAAGATTGTATAGTTTAAAATTAGAAGTTTTGCCTTGATAAATAAAAACTATCATGTTCTCTAAGTCTCCTCTACTTTTAGTACAATAATTCCTCTTCTATTAAACATTAGTTTATTAACTCTCGTAATAAACATAGTGCTATAAAAAATCTGAAAACAGCTTTTTTAGCCTACGTTAAATTTCGAATTCACAAAATTACAAATTTCTGCTAAACAGAACTGACTTAGCTGAAGATGACTTCCGTCAGATCAAAGGCGGTCGTTGGCTGAATCCCCTCGTCCTTCACGCCATTCGTATCCGTCACCAATACCGCATCTGCAGACACAGACTGCCGCGCATCATCAAAAAATGCAACAACAGGATCCGTCATCTCACCCGCATTTACAACCACTTGAGGGTGCGCGTTGCAAAGAGCAAGCGCGTCTATTACTACTGGCTCCGCAAATATCGTCACTGCAACAGATACTGCTGGTGGAGACGCGGGGGACGTCAAAAGAGAGGAGATGAAGAAGAAGAAGAAGAATAAATTTGATAATTTGATGATAATTTTAACTGAAAATAAAAGTATTAAGTAAACTGGACAATAGTTTTGTATTACAGTAGTCAGCTAAACATTTTAGTACAAATACTCGGCTTTAAAAACATGTAGGTTTACTTTATAGTTTAAATGTACAGTTATTTACTTATGTTTCCTTTTTTAAATAAGAAAAACAACTGTAACTTGAATAGAGCTATGTTTTAAAAGTTTCAACTGCATTTTGTAAACCAACAGTAAAAACATTATATCTAAGTTTTGAAGAAAAACTTTAAAAGAATACTCTAGATCTAGAATATCTTATTTTATATGCTTTCAACAAAGGCTTTTGAGAAGACTAAGAAATTTTAGTATACATATACAGACAGTAGTCTGTTGTTTAACTTTTAAATTTTAAAACAGCCTAAAAGATACATATTTAGTAATTTACTGGTGCGTTCTTATCTATTAATGTTGAGAATCAACCAAAAATTAAAAACAAATAAAAAAAAGACAACAATTGCAAGTGTGTCTACTTAAAGTTTAAAATAAATTTTACAGTTTGCGTTAATACATTCATATCTATATGGTTTATAAACTGAAAAGCGTAGTTTTATAAAAAACTTTGATGTAAGCTTACACTTTTTTTGATATTAAGAATTTTATGTTAGAGCATTTTAACAACTAACATAAATTGAAAACAAAAATCGTTCTATATCCACAAAATATAAAATTAAAAATCAGGTTAGTTTCTGTTAACTTAATTGGTTACAAAAACATTATTTAGATTTTATCCGTTTACATCTTGGTTTTAAAAACCATGTAATTTTACTTTATAGTTTAAATATACGGTTATTTATTTTTTTTGCTTTTTCTTAATAATAAAAACAACTGTAATTTAAACAGAGCTATGTTTTTGAAAGTTTTAACTACATTTTGTAAACAAACTGTAAAAATAAAAGTTTTAAGTTTTTAAGAAAAGTTTTCAAAGAATACTATAGATCTAGAATATCTTATTTCATATGCTTTTAACAAAGGCTTTTAGAAGACTAAGAAATTTTAGTATACTCCTAGAAAGTTTATAAAAACTTTAAGTTTAATAGCAAAACTATCTTAAAACACTAAATCAGCAAAAGTTTTATAAATCCAAATTCCGTAATTCGACAACTCGGTTCTATATTTTTTAGAAACTTTTAATATTTATATAAGTTTTCTACTACTATTTAACTGTTAATTTAATAAACATTTTTTAAATGATTGTACGAACTTATAAGACTAAGGTCATTGTAAGATAAAATAAAGTAGAAAGTTTTAGATCTATACTTAACTTATAAAACTATTGTTCGTCATAAAAAACATTTAGACGAAAATTAAAGTAACATATAGTATACATTGAACTTATTTTTTAGGTTGTTAAGTTAATAAAAAATATATTTTTTACAACTGAAACTTTACATAACTTTGTTTTTCAATTTATTCGCAAGCATTTTTTGCACACTGAAAATACAATTTTAAACAAAAACTTATAGTAACTTTTTTGTATTGTTGAAGCTTTTAATAAGTTTTTTTATGTATAGATAGAAATAGTTTCAATTGATATTATACTTAACATTAATAAAATTTAAACTAAATTCAAAGCAAGTTTAACGTACTAAAGCTTAAATTTGTTAAGTAAGAAAAGTTCATTCCATTAAATTAAAGCATTATCAACAGATTTATGAATAAAATATAACACTAAAGAAAAAGGAGCATACTTCAAGTACTTCTACCATTAGTAATACAAGAACTTAAGCATTTCACACAGCTATTTAAGGCAACACTTCAACATGCAGCACTCATCAGTACGCATTAATATAAGCAGGTGCATTTTCAGTTTCCATTAACAGAAAATCGTTGCAAATTTTGTCCAAGTCTTCAATAAGTGCTCCACTTTGTACAAGTACCAATCTGTAGTTGACCTCCTTTAGCATTTTACTGTACATCAACGCACCTAAATATTAACACAAATAAACCTATTTGTTATTTGAAAATATATTCGATGTGTAAAATTCACAATAGGTTCTAAGCTGAAAACAACATACTTAAAATTAAAAAGAAAATATAGTTTAGAACATTTTCTTAAACTGATTAACTTAAAAAATTTTGGTATAACTTGCATTTAAATATTTTGTTATGTTATAATTTAGACATGTTATTATTTACAGAAGAAAAATTAAACTAAATATACACTTTTGTTTCTTCTTTTAAGAACTTACAATCAAAAATAAAAATGAGTTTAATCAACTTTATTAATTTAGGAAAACTAATAAAATTAAGAAGTTTGTCTAATATAATTTTTTTAACAACAAACATTTTTTAGCTTTATCTGACTTCTTGGCCCAGCCGAATTTGAGTTGAATGGCTGCAATCCCGCTAACTAGTATGGGTATGACTGTTCCCAGAGAACTTTTTGTTGTAGAAGATATTACTGTGTCACTTAGCTGAAACACAATACCCTGTTGCAAAATATTCAAAAAGATTAAGCTTAGTTAAAATGTTGTGAATACTTATTCAATCCCTAAGTTTTAATGTGCTTATATTTAACAGAAATGATAGTTTCAAACCAGCTTATAATTTTGTGCATTGTTTTAAATCTTTTTTCAAAAAAACTTACTTTTAAATACACTTATAATTAAAGCATAAACATAAGACTAGTTTCTATGTACTGTCTTTTTAACTTTTATTTAAAGGTCTAAGTTGATAGAAAACAAATATTGACTATAAAAATTTATTAAAACAGTTAACTAAAAATAACATAACTTAAAACGAACAACACGAACAATTTTAAACAAATAAAGTATGTTAAACTTTTTTCTTTTAATTACACCGTTCAAATATTTCTCAGTAACTGAATTTCTTACCAGTATTGAAGTCACATATTCATTTTAATTTTCGAGCTGTTCGTGGTGATAGTATAAAAATATATTTCATACATGCAAATACCTCTACAGTTTTTTTTTACATTTGTTAAGTATCTTATTACACTTTCATTCATTATTACAAAATTCATGCAACAAGTTAGCAATTTTTTCAAACAACCTGAGTAACTTGAAGTAAAATAATAACACAAGTCAAAATAAAGTTTGTAATCCTCAAACGAATCGACAAGTTTTTCCACTTATCAGTTTCTCTAGTATACCTCCGTTTCAAATCTGATAAGAGTTTGAGTGCGTCTAAATTCTCTTTGTTTGTGACCTATAGTATGAGGAAAATAAGTTTGTTAACTTAAACAAACTTTCAATTTAACACAGTTATTTTAATAATTTACTTTTATTTTTTCGTTGATAAACTTAATTTCACTTCCTTCTGAGATTTCTACACCATCGTTTTCTATGTTACCTTTAAATTGGTTAAATTTTTAAGTAATTATACTCAAGGATTATAATAACATACACTTCTCTTTTTCAAGTAAGTTTATTTTTTAGTAAATTTTTTGTAACAACTGTGAATAAAGTTTTAAAGTTTTAAAGTTTTGAATGAACTAAATCAGTGGTCTATACAGTATGTAAAAGCTAGTGTGTATTGAAATTACTTTACTCTGTACAAAAAGTTTAGTAGGATTAAATAATTCTTTTTGATGACATTTGTTTTGTCTATATCTTAAAGAAAAACGTAATTATGAACTAAACTAACACTTATTAACATTTTATTCATATAGTCAGACACTAAAAAAACCTGTCTCTTTATAATAAACTATGTTTTTATAGCCTTGTGTACATATAGTTTTAACCAGTAAATTAGTGATCACAGTTTTTGAAAAGGTTTAAGATCACTGAACTTTATTTAGATTATTAATATTGTTTACTTAGTGCTTTGTTAACCATTTATTATTGAAGGCTCATCATTAGTTAAACTTGAAAAACTTCTTGGCCTGCTAGAATTTTCAATAACAGTGTTACTTTTCTCATCTAATTTCACAACAATGTTCTTCTGCATTTGGATTCAAACTTTAAATAAGCTATTTTACATTTTAAAGCGATACAATTTCTATAAGAAAACAAAAACATTAAGTCTACTAGAAACATAAAGTATTGTATAATTAAAATGAAATTGTATGTATTCTAAATTATCTTTTACAAATAAAGCTAAAGTTATAAACTCATGCTCATAAAAGTAAAAATATTCTAAATGTGCCAGCTTTGCTACTAAAGCAACAAAAAAAATAAACTTTTACAAGTAAAAATGAATTAAAAAAATTGTGCTCAAAATAGTAGAAACTTTCTCTATGCACTGACTTCACTACTATAGCAACAACAATGGTACTTCAAAAAAAAATTCGAACTCAAGTGTAAGCTCATTTGCCTGGACGGTAATTTCCATCGATTTCAGAGTTAACTTCATAAATTATTAATAACTTAAACGCTCTTTTCTTTGAGCTAAAACTTAGAAAAGTTTACTAGAAATTTTTTAGTTTTTATCACTCGAAAAAAATTGTTTTTTTTAGGTTATATAACTATTTTTTATTATTCTGAAGCTACATCGTCAATATTTATCGAAAACTTCAAGTTTGTTTTTGATTTTAATTGTACATAATCTCTTAAAATGTGTAAGAAAAGCCTAACTTGAAACATCTCTAAAAATCAAAATTATTTAAAAATATAGTCGAAGTTTAAAATAAAGTTTAAACACTACGCTTTATTTTACAGTACTTTTTAACAATACTTATTTATATTTTTTACCTATATATTATACATATAAACACAGCAAAACTTTTTTAATATAAATAACACAGTTATATATGACATATATCTTTATATTATTATCAGAACTTTTTTGATAAAAAATTGTTCATACAACAATAACAGTAGCATTGAGTATTTGAACTTAATTTGCGATTATGTTTACAAATTTTTTTTAAAGTTTATAAATTTATTTTGAACTCCCAAGTTGGGACTGAGAAGCAAATTTAAATGTTTGTATATGTTTAAATCATTTGCTTTCTTTGAGTGTAATGTTTTTTATTAAACATACTATTTTAAATTACTAGTTTGTGACCAACGTAAAAATCATAAGCATTTTTAAATATTTTTTTAGGATAAAATAAAAACGTACAGCTAGCTTATATGACATTGTAATCAAAGTAAAATTAAAGATTTTTTTTTCATAAATTAACAATACTATCTAAAACAAAGCATTTTTGATTATTTTATTAACTAAAACCAAACATTTTTACTACAAATTGAAAATGTAAACTAGTACATACAGCCTAAAACCGCTAAATTTTGTTTATTTTTTTATTTTTTCCTTTAACAATTAGAAAGGATTGTTTTTAAATGATAATCATTTTAATATTGCTAATAATTAATCTAGATTATACCGAAAAAAAAAATTAATACAGACTTATGGTCTCTAAAATTTACTAGGTATTTTTTATTAAAAGTATATATCAGATTAATTCAGTTAGTAGAATATTATTAAAGAAAACAAGGTTGGACAAAAAGTATGCTACATACAAATAGTATACTCTAAAAATACACGTTAGTAATAAGTAAGCATGTAAAATTTTAGCTAGCAGGTAAATATTGGTTTTTGAAGTTTTCTTTTTTTAATTTGTGGCTGTAATACTTTAAATTTAATTTATGCATCAGAATAAAAACTCAAATAAAACGAATGTGTATGAATACCTTACTTATTTTTTAAATTGTGTGTATCTTATATAAAATACTTTCATAAACAAGTTCGTTTACTTCCATGATATATTAGAACAAGAACATAGAGACACAGTTGTAAGTTTGAAATAAAAAATTTCCATACACAACACTGGTATTAAATGTCTTAAGCTTTATTAAACTCATAAAACGACAATGATATAAGCAAACTTATAGAAGAACTTTAGATAGTTTTCAACGTTAGATGAAAAAAATGAAGTTTTAGATGAAAATTTCATTTTTCCGTTGTTATACTTGAATACACCGTTTATGCAGCACTAAAAATGTCACATCAAATTTCTAAAAACTTAACAGAAATTACTATCGTCTTCGTAATAAAGTCTCTGCTGAACTTTTTTGGAAAGTCGCATTTTTTTGCTAATTGCACTTTCTTCTCGTGGCCTACTTTTCGATTCAACGTGTTCAGTATCTTTGAAAAACATTTTTCACTATTTAGATTGAACATACTTTAAAAGCTTGTAACTTATAATTATACAAATCGCTCATTATTTATAAAAACATGTTGAGACAATTAGATGTTTCTTTAAAACTTGGTTTTAGATTATAAAACTATACTCTACGTTAATTTATTAAGTTATTTAAATAAAGTGTTAATAAAAACTAAAAACATGCTTGTTTTTTTTTGAGTACCAATAGTTTTTGTTTTTACAATACTAACGGCCTATTCATTAAACTGCAGTGTAAAACAAAAAGAAAGATATTAGATAGCTTTTTTTGTAAATACTTCTTTTCCATATCTTATAATAAATATATTTTTGAACAAAGGGATGAAGAATACTAAAAAACATTTCTACTAATACAGCTAATTTTCTTTTATTAAAACAAAATTTAGTAATAAAAAGAAAGAAATGTTTTAATTAAAACTTATTTTATATTAGCAAACTTAATTTAAATATTTTTAAACCATATAAAGTTTGTATAAACATTTGCTAAAACTGTAGCTTGTTTATTCATTTTAAATAAGTAAAAACTTACCTTTAAAATTTATTATATCCATTCCGATATCGATTCTTTTTTGCAAAGTAGACTTTTTTGTATTACTCAGTTCAATCATCTCGGGAATTAACGGATAGTTACGAATAATTGATTGAGCAACCTTAAAAAACGAATGTCTAAACAAATCACAAAAGTATATTTATTTATATTTGATAAAGTATATTTATTTTTATTTAATAAAGTATATTTATTTAAATACTGAACCTAAAATATTGTTGCTTTTTTTCTTTATACTAAATATTATACTGCCATGCTGTAATTAAAATCAATGAAGTTTTTTTTAAGTGTTAATATATCATTAAAAAGTTAATTGCATTTGTACAAAAATTCTGATGCTTCACAAACTCTACTTACCTTATTTATATGCTGATCTGTTCCGTTTTTCTTTTTTTTAATTTAGGTATTTACTTTTTTTTAAATCATGATTTTTATTTATCAGTGATTGGTGGTAATTTAAAAAGTAATATACAATGTTACAAATTAAAAACAAAAGTATACAGTTTTAATGTAACATAAAGTGTATTTTTAAGCAAGCTTTGCTAAAAAAAGCAATAACACTCTTTAGTTTTAAACAATTTTTTTAAGAATCCTAAAATTTTACTAAGTTATATTTTTTTTATAAAATAATCAAAAGACTAATATTGTAATCAAAGACTGTGCAAAACAACCAAAGTTAACAAAGTGATGCTGTTGATAAAGTATATAAATGTAGTGTTAGTTTAGTAAACTTTGTTGCAATTTTATTTTTTTAATTTGATCGTTGGACGTCAAGCTGTTTTTTAAGCAGATAACTGCTGCTTGCGAATACTTTTAACAAAAAAATTGTAAAAATTGATAGCCCCTGGTTCCATAAATTATTAAGTAATTAACTTTAAACTTTAAACTTTAAAATATGTTTAGCTTTGTATTAAACTTTAATTAAAATGCAGATATGTGTACTTCAACAAACAAAAACTAAGTTTATTCTTTTTTAATGGTGCTAGCACATTTATTTTGTGAAGTTGCCAAAACTAAAGAGTATAAAGTTTCAGTTTATATTTAAACATTTTAATTTATTTGCTTATAACACATCTTTTTAAAACCTCGATTACGTGAACCCCGCAGCTTGTACTGTCCTTCTGAACCTGATGATTCAATGCACAGTATTTCCAATCTTGCAACCAATCGTTGCTTCTGCCCATCGTTCTGCTGAGGCACGCTCTGTGGTGGTAAACTTATATTTGACAGTTTATTAACTCTAAATATTTACTAGCTTAACCCTAACAAACAAATTACCAAATTCTACTTCGACCAGCTAATTCTTTGCATTTAATTTCTATCCTGTTTGTTCTAAAAATATATATCGATAATATGAACTAGCATTATTAGCATTGTAGTTTTAAAATTCAATAAATTTGATTAAATAATTAATAAAAAAGTCTAAGGTTGAAACAAAAATAAAAATATTCTTAAAATTTTTTAAGGTTAATTCTTACAGAACAAAACTTAAAAATAAATTAGGGTAATCAATTATATTTTTTTAACTTTACTTAACTATTTAAATAAGGCGTAATTTAAATAACATAAATATAAATTTAGTTTTACATGAACAATTTTTTTAATTTTTTACCAGAGTATTTAATTTTGTTATTTGTCATTTTTACTATTAATACTAAAAACAAAACAGAGATACATTACTTTTTTGACTAATTCAGCAAAAACAAAGTTACAACTTAATTACTGATAAATATTCTAAACAAAAACACTTTTAAATAGCAAAGAAGTAACATCAAATTATAATAAATGACACAACAACGTCAAAATTTTGTAAAACCAAAAAGTTATGATCATAGTGTTTAACTTAATAAACAGTTAAAAAGTGTCTGTCTTGCTTGGTATTAAAAGTGACTTATACCTGAAATACATGTTGAAACCAACCTGAATTTTTCTGCGACTTCATTTGAAAGTTCCATTTCCTTATCGAAATCATTTTTCATTGAGTCAAGTACGTAGAACGTTTTATTGTGAAAATACTGTTGTACATTTGAAAATGTTTTTACAGATGAACTTTTTTTAAAAGACTAAGTTAAATTTTTGCATTTTTAGCTACTTTAAATGATTTGGTTAAACAAAAAAGCTCATTTACTTTGAAAGTACATTTAAATGTTTTAAAATACAAATAAGTAACAACAGTACTTACAATAAACCTCCAATGATTTTTGTTGACATTGTAGAAAGAAATAAAAGATTTGTACTTTGTGAACTGAATCTGCAAACGTTAAGAGTTATTAAAAAGTTCAAAAACTCTTAAATAAAAAAACTAAACTTACTTCCATTGGCATTTTGTAGTGGCTGTCATTCAAAACTTCTTCAATAATTGAGTTATTTAGGTAGAGTATTTTTCCAAGCTTATTGTTTAATATTAGCTCAGAACATATGGAAAACTCTATTACCTACGTAAGTATAATATGACTATAAATCAAAAAGCTTTTTTTTTAAGTTTAAAGTTAAATTTCACTTTTTATTTTAGTTTTTGTAAGAAAATCTTTTATAAAGTTTTTTTTTTCCTGCAGATAATTTATTTTTTTAAAGTTGTTGTTTTTATACTTACTATATTATAACATTTAACATTTTTAATAAAAAATTAAGCACGTTTATTTATAATTGAACTAAGATCCTTGTTATCTAGAATTAAAACTTGTAAAAAGACTTTAACAGCTTAATACAAAATATGATTTATTAAAACTAAAAATTTTAGCAAATAAAAATCATTATCATTCATAATATTAATATATAAACCTTAAGACTGTTACTTTAAGGACAGGTTATGTTATCTTTATATAAGCTATAACCAATAAAAATGTGATATCAAATACTTACCATGGCATTAAGCCAGCCAGATAAAGTCCTAAAATCTTCACCATCTATAATACATAAATGATCATCAAGTTGTATTTTATTTAAAACTTCAAAATTGTCTTTTTCTTGCATAATTGAAAGCACTTTTTTCTAGAAATTTTTATTTTTTTTAATCGTTTATTTAAAAAAAATAAAATCTAACAATAAAATCTAACAACTGTATAAAAAAATATAAACAACTCTTACTTGCTTGTTTTACAATAATGTTGTTAAACTAATTTGTAAAACAACTTTTACAAAGTGTTACTTTATGAAAAAAATAGCTATAAATTTAAGACTTTGTATAATCTAAACTTCTTTTATTGTACTGAGAAGTGTTTAAGAGAAACTTTTTTATAATAAAAGTCAGTTTTAAAATGACAAACATTGTAAAACTAAAAAAAACAATTAAGTTGTATAAACAAATTACTTTTCTATATTGTTTATCGTAGTTTTTACTTATCAAGATTAAGTTGCAATCATCAATAAACCGTTGGACTGAGGCCTCTAGGTTCTGTTAGATATTATAAAATAAAATTTAGAATTAAAATAACATATATACCTACAAAAGTTTTACTTTAATTATCTTTAAACACCACTTGTATATTTTAAAATTGAATCTTTAGTATGTTGTTTAAATAATATCAACTTAATGTAAATGACCTTTAGCTATAAAAACAAGTGTATTCATACTCGTTTTATACTTAACAACCTTGTTATGACTGCCAGTTGTAAATTTCGGTGATTTTTTTGTGTGATCATAACCAATTTCTTTACGTTCATTATTAATTTCTATGCTTCGATCAGAGTTATCTGACCAATCATCTTGTTTGCCCTGATTTGAAGCAGGCCAATCAAATATAAGAGAGTCTTTAAGTCTTGAATCTATTTCTAGTTTTTTTTTATAAGTTTTATGTTGTGGCAACAATAAATCAAATAAAAAAGAGAACCATTCATAATTAAGATTTAAGAAAAAGTTCTAAAAATTATTTTTTTTATAAACAGAACTTTCGTGATCATACAATATTAAACCAAATTAAAACTTAAAAATAAACTTGGTTAATTTCTGCACTTTTATATTTAATAAGCCTTTTAATTCTACAAAAGTTGTATAAATTAAATAACTATCTATCTTTTTTATTTATGTTTTGTATTTCTTTAAAACAAAGACTATAATATATCACATTATATAAGATAACCGTATAATAGACAAGCTTATCACACCTTTTGTTTTTTTCTTTAATTAAGTCTAGAGAAAAGTTATATTTAAATTGCCTCTTTTTCTAACTTTAAATTTCAAGAAAATACTTTAAGAAAAGTCACTACTGATATAATTCTTTTTATTTTTATTTTACACTCTTAATTCAACTTGCAGTATTAAATAATTTTTAAACATAATCGATTGTTTTTTTTTGTATTTCTGGTAATAAATAATTTGAGAACCTGTCACGCAAGTAGTTGGTTCTTCGGTATGGTTTAAATTTCCCGTTCTGTACCTGTTTGTTTGATTACAATTTTATTATTTTATGAAAGTTATATTAAGTGTTTAATAAAAACATAGTTACTTACTATTTATGAAGTTTAGTACGTAGTTTTAAATAATTAAAATATATCTAGATTTTTTTTTATAAAAAGGCAAACTCAAAGTTATGAATATTTGTTTACTAATAGATTACCGTAATTCTTCGTTTTTGATTGTCGTTTGGTTCGATTGACGTTGCTTTGTACTTTCATATTTCTAAAAACAAAATAAAAAAATTCAATGTTTTTTTATAACTTCAAAAACATATATGTCTTTTTTTAGTTTTTTACATAAATTTTGTTTATAAACTAAGTTATACTTTACACTAACAATCTGTATACAATACTTGTATATAGAAAATTATACGTTTTTTTGGTTTAAAAGGTTTAATGAGCTTTACAACAATTTGCTTTAGCTTTAAAAAATAAAAGCTAAAAATAGATCAAAAACATTAATAAGTTTATCTTAGTCTCTTCAATCTATAGTATTAAGTAATTCAATTTAAGTAAAAAAATTTAAGGATAGTTATTAGTACATTTAAGACTTTTTTTTAATGTTAACCTTTTTATAACTGTCAGTTGTTGATAATTGTTTTGTGCGATCATAGTCAACATCTTTACGTTTACCAACAATTTGTATACTTCTATCAATCTTCTCCAACCAATTATCTTGTTTGTTCTGACTAGCAGAAGGCCAATCATTTTTGTGAGACTCCCTAACTCTTGAATCTATTTCTAATATTTTTTAACTTAGATAATTAGTAGTTATATTTTTTAAAGTTTATCTATATAACAATCCTTTCTGAAAATTATTATCAATATTATGCTACCTATTTACTTTTTATTTTATATAAACATTTATACATGCAATTTGCAGTTTTAAATAACTTTAAAACGTAACTGACTTTTTTTTGTTTTAAATTTGTTTATAATAAGTAATTAAAAACCTGTCATTTGAAAAGTTGGTTCTTTAAAATAATCCAAATTTCTTCTGTTGTCCCTGTTTGTTTAGCTTAAGTTCTATTTTATTAGTAACTTCAAACCAAAAATTAATTCTAAATGTGAATATTTTATTATCAATAAAGTTTGGTACACAGTTTAATAAAACTAAATTAAAGCAGTTTTGTTATAAAAAAGTAAACATTATGACTATTTGTGTACTGATAATTTACCCATGTACTACTTTTTTCGTTGGAGCTTGATTTGATTTGTGTTGAGTTGCATTTTCGTATTTCTAAATGTGTAAAACAATAACTTCAATTATTCTTTAGACTTTATATTAGGTTTGAACATATATTTGTTTATCAAACCAATTTATCATTTATATTAGGTTTGAACATGCATTTGTTTATCAAATCAATTTATAAGTTTACCTCTAATCGGGCTTACAGTATTAAAATGTATAAAATTACCCAAAATGTTTATGAAAATACTAGTTTATCGGATTGAGATATTTGATATTTTTTACTCTAACTATTTGGCTATGCACTAAATTTAAAAACTTAGAGTTAAAGATACAAATTTAAGTTTTTTAAGTCTATTTTATATACAGCGGTGATTTTTTACAACTAACAGTATAAACCACTTTGAACAGGTACACACTCGTTTAAAACAGGTTCATTATAATGTGCACTAATGCACACAGTTTGGAAAAACTGATCCATATCATTGAAAGTTTATCTTTAAGCATAAAAACCAGTACATTTTAACTCCTTTTGAATTTACCAACCTTTTTATAGTTGCCATGTGTAGATTTTGGTAATTTTTTTGTGCGATCACAATCAACATCTTTGCGGTTACTGTCAATTTCAATGTTACGATCAAAATTATCTGACCAATCAACCATTCTTGACCTGCTGCTCTGACTTGTGGCAGGCCAATAGTTTATGTAAGCCTCTAAAGTTCTTGAATCTATTTCTAATTTTTTTAAATTCAGGTTATTTGTATATCATGACAATATTAAATTGCAAATAAAACAAACATTTATTTATGACAAACTGTCCTAATAAAAAGTTATAAAAAGGTTTTACAATTAAGCTTTCTCTAAATTTTCAATTATTATGCAATGTGAAGGAATTTAAAACTAAAATGAATCTTATTATATACTACACATATAAGTGAGTTAAAATAGTTATTACTATTGTGAGCTTAAGCTAATTATAGTATTTTTTAATTCCTTTTTCTTTAGAAAAATTGTTTGACAAACTTTTACAAATCAGAAAGTTTTTTAAAATACCAAAATTGAATACATAAGTTTGTAATTTTTTTTTATGACATGTCTAATATATAAGTTTTTTTTTTTTAATTTCTATATATACCTTAAAATTATAAATTAGTTCTTATATATTAACATACTATGTACTATATAATAAAATTTCATGAACTGAACCTGTTACTCGAAAAGGTTTTTTAGCATGACTCGAACTTCTTGTCTGGTGCCTGCATATTTATCTTAAGTTAAGTTTTAATTAAATACTACTATAAAACTATATCTATAAATATAATATGAATAAAACTTTGTAAAAACTTTATAGAACTACAAAGTAGCCAAGTAATTGTAATAAAATTAGTGCAATCCTAAAAACGTGATTGTTTTTCTATTATTAATTTACCCTTGTTCTGATTTTTTCATTGCAGCTTGATTCGATTGCCGTTGATTTGTGTTTTCATATTTCTGAATATATAGTTTTTTTTTATTTTCATATAATTTTACTTTCTTTAGTTTAACTTTCAATATTTTTTTCAGTTTACTTTTAAAATTAGCTTAAACTAATAAACTTAAGCTAAAATTATTTTAAAAGTCTTTTTTTTTTAGTTTTTAATGAGTTGTATACTAAACTAAACAGCTTGCTTTTAAAAAA
>NW_028139349.1:0-40786 GCF_965202585.1 Thalia democratica | reverse complement strand
CACATTTTTTCTCGATTTCAACTTCATTTTAGTCAGTGTATGAACATATAGTTCAGAATTATAATGCAGTATTTATCTAAATTTCAGCAGAAAATAATATATATATATAGAAGACACAATTATTAACACTAGATCTGTTTTACATACTTTGATAACAATAAAAAAAAAACAAACTCGTTATAGCTGAGCTCATACAACTCTTTGGCGGAGCACCCCTGGTCTTTCAATCTCTGGTAATACTCTGACAGCTCGGCATCTCTCAGAACATCTTTCAGACTTTCGTCAGTATCATCTTCAGCCGGTCGTGTCAGATCGATCTCATACATTTTTACGCGAATAAAAAAAAACACTACAAAGTTTACTAAGAATTAAACTATCATTTCTTGAATTACATTAAAAAAATATTGTGTTTAGTTTTGTTAAACAAATGCAAAACTTCAGTTTAATTATTGTTCACACTTATTTTTTTGAGTATTTTTATTTTGATATATCAATAAAACTAGAACGATTTAAAATATATTAACAATATTTTAATTGACTAAAAATCAACATTTTGTATATATATTATTTCTCGATTTTATAAGCTAGTGCTAATGTATAAGTTTATGTTTGATAGTTATAATATGTTGTGTAAGAAATCTAATTGGATAAAAGTATGCCATTGTTTTATTAGCAATGAATAAAATTCAAGTTTTTAGCTACTTGTATTTGTTACATTTTAGTTTAAATAAAAAGTTTTGTAAGCGATATATAAGTTTCTCAATTCGATATTGAATTAAATTTACCAGTAAAAAACACTAACCTTGGAAAATCTTATAATTGATATATCTTGTTTATTTTTCAATTAACCTATTTAATTTAGTAAGTAGATTTGTTTACAGCTAATTGTATATAGCTTCTTAAAAAATTTATTGAAAACAATATTACTCAAACTTAAATTATAAATTTTGTTTTATCGATGATAAAAAAATATGAATTTTGTGCTAGGATATTTGTTTTTGATTCTAACTTACTTTGTAATGTAAACTGTTGTATCAACAACAAAGAGTCTACTGCTTTAAAATAACTCATAAACATATAGAATTATAATAGTAGATTTATATACCATAATACTAACATCATTTTAAAAAAATATCAACTCTTTTTAGTAACAATTTTATGTGATATACCAGTACTTAAGACTAATTTCTTATCATTAAATTAACAAAAGCTACTGTTCTTTAAACTAACTGTACATAGCGTATAACAATTAGCATTCATATATTCTTAAAGTACTAATTGAATAGCTCATAAATTAGAAACTTTTTTTTAAATAATTTTTTTAGGTTTTAATACGCACGTAAATTTTCAAACAAAAATTTAAAACTTATTAAACTCTTTTTAACTAACTAATTAATGAACATTTTGAGAATTAAAGTTTTTTAATACACAATTAATTTATCTTTAAAAACGATTATAATAGGATCAAGTTAAGTATGATCGAGCTAAAGTGATCGCGAGTTAATAATAATAGAAAACTCTTTTAATCTAAGAGAAGACAATAAGTGAGAGAAAACTAAAACTAATTTTATTCTCAGTCTCAAAACTTTTTATACTTTTATTACATAATTGTGCTACTGAAAACACATTAATACATATATTTTTTTTGATTTGATAGATCATTTAAATTTAGTATTTAAAAATAAGATACAATTTTAAACATACAGTAAAAACATATATTTATTTAATATTAAGACTAAGCTTCTCGTAACTTTGTAGTTGTTTAGGGTAGAAAAAAAAACTTAGATCTTCACTTGTTAAACATTAATAAAATAAATACAAATTGAACATTCTTTATAACTTCTTAAAAATTTCGATTGGTTTCGGAGTTTTTATTTATTATGTTTTTAAATTTTAGAGCTTATGAGAAACAGATGAGCAAACAAACAAAAACTTGTCAATTAATACTTTTAGTTTCTTATTATTTTGCTTTTTAACCTTATAACTCCACAGTTTTTTATTCTGTAACAAACATTTTATTTGGTTTGAAAAACTTTTATCTACTATATATTTATATCATTTAGTTACTATTAAAACTTCAATAATAATTTTCACTACCTTAATAACTATTCAAAATTTAAGTTTCCTCAATTCATGAAAAATTAAATCACTTATTTTCTTGCATGCAGTTAAGTTAAAGTTATTTTATTAGAAGTTAGCTTAAACTTAAGTTTATTTAATTACCTAATTAGGATTATTTTGCTTATGACTCAATTTTAGTTAGATTTTCATTTGAGTTTTAACTTTACTCAAATTGTTATAAATATAAAGTTTTGTTAAAGTTAACAGCGCAAAATGATGGTGTGTATGTTTGACCTGTTTAGTTTCTTTAGTAATCACAAAAGTAAAGAAAGTTTTGTTTAATTACTCCTACTTGTTTACCCAAACAAATCATTTATAAAAGGTTTCGTAGTCTTTTTTTCTTAGTAAGCATATATTTAAAGTTAATTATCCTAATAAACTACTCAAAAAACATTTATATTTTGTTTGAAATACTAATCTAAAGGTAACTAATTTAATAGGTACATAAAATAAAGGATCTAATACTCAGAAAAAAGTTGATATGACTGGCATTGACTAATATACAAGTTGGTTATGAAAATGATTTTAAACTTATACTTTATTATTAAATTTTGTAGTTTAAAATGAGAATTACTTTAAAGATAAACTAAAAAAGGTCGGACTTGACAAAGAGTTTTAGCTTTTTGCAGAGATTAGTAACATTGCTTTAAGTTAATTTAAAAAAAGTTTTCAGTAAATAGATAAACACATTAGGTACTACTGTGTACTGAAAATCAAACTAGGCAAACCTTTTTAAAAGTACTTCATCTGAAATATATCAAAAACTTGTACAGTTTATTTTTTCAGTAACCTTAGTGTAAAAGATTATTTTTGATAATGGACATTTTGTTTCGAAACCTTGTGCTTTTCTGTAAAGCTAAACATTTTATTATCTTATTTTAGCTCAGCAGTTTTTGTAAAATACAAATAGTGTAATTTTAATTTAAACAACTTTATATATATACATATATATATTTAGTGTCCACAGTCTGCACTTTACTCTACTATATATTTGTGATGTAATATATTAAATAGAAATAAAAATTAATCAGTCTAAATAAAATGATGTTTTGGTTCTTAATACAGATTGTACTAAAACCTTGTTATTTTATTTTTTAGATGTTTAAAAACTAATGTATACGTAATCTAAGCTTAATAATAGTTTAATAACAGTTTAAACAAGTTTTAAAGCTATATAATTTTAAACACAAAAAATAGTAAAAGACAATCATCAAATTTTCTTTAGGATATGCAAAATAAATCATATCTTGTTTAAGTTACCACAAAAGAGTAACACTAAATTATAAATATTTTAAACTTAACATATTTTTGTTCATATAGGTTAAAACTAAATAGAAAATTGCTACACACTCACAGGTTGCCCAGTTAACTCAGGCTTGTTTAATTATTAATTAATAATAAAATAATAATACCAGTTTAAAAAAATTCAGGACATTAAAAAAACTATCTGAGGATACTTTGATCTCTTTTCAAAAGTCAGACTAGTTGTTTATTTCAGAAAAATTTAAGCTAGTTTTATTGAATTAAGAGTTGTATTTTCTAAACAACATTTTTCATCTAAAAATTGAACCATTTTGTTATTGAAAACGTTTTTATAAAAATTTTGTGAAGAATCTTTGTTAAACCTGTGGCATCTTGACTTTTAATTTTTATATTTGCTAAAACAAATTTGTAGCATTATATCAAAAGCACACCATCTTAAATAGTAAACAAACCAAGTTTTTTCATATTTTTTAACAATAAAACCACCTTAAACTGATAAGTTTTCTAAACATTAAAAAATTTTCAAAATACCTATGGTCAGTCTATATTGTATTTCAAACCATTAATGTTTTTTTGTTGGTAAGAATAAATCAATTAATGATATGATTTTTGTAAGTATTAAAATAAACAAAATAAAAAAGAAAAGTAATTTTATTACATAGGTAAAAAGTAACATTTTTAACAAATATGTTAAGTCATTTTTATTAAATCTTTTTTTTCCTCAAATTTTCACCCATTATTAGTTTTTTATTCAACAGATAAAGTTAATTGTTTTTAAATAGATTAAATTTAGAGCATCATGTTTTTTAAGTCCAATTTATTGTGTCATGTATTTGTGATACAAAATTTATAAATTTTGTTTTCTGTAGTAGTAGTGATTTTGTATTTTAACTGTATATAAAAAACTTACATGGTTGCCACAATTTCAGGATACTCAAATTAACTCAGACTAGTTTGAAGTTTATTAAAAACTCAGACAGAGTAAAACCGAAATAGACTAGTTTTTTAATCAAGCTAAATTGAATTTTTTTCCTAGATTTCAGGATATTTTTTTATACCTAATAAATTCTTTTTTGTGTTTTTATCAAGTATTTTGTTATCTAATTTTATTTGTATGTAGTAATTTTTGAAAACAGTATTTTTTTATGTTTTTTTAAAATAAATCATATCAATATTTTTCAATTTTTTTTAAAATATAACTATAGTTAGATTTTTCTCTTTCTGGCCGGTTTTTTTTCTTACCTCAAACACTGTGCTTAACAAATTTTTTGTAGACCTTTTGATTGTTAAAAAGCTTGTTAGTCTGTAAATGGTAAAAGGTTATGTTAGACTTTGATTTTTTTGTAAATTTTCTTGTATTAATATGACTAAGCAATAACATTTTTTATTGTAAATTAGCATGTTTTTAAATTGTAACCATTGATTTAGAGTTATACCCTAATCAATTAACTGCAATAGTTGAAGTTAAAGGGACTTATGTTGATTACATCACTGTTCAAAATTGAAACTATAGTAGTTTAAATTAGTGTTGTTGAAAAAAAAACTTAAACTTGATAAACCAATATGATAATTTTTTTTAAGAACTACTATATTGATATTTTAACTTATTTAACATTTTCCTAATTACATGATCTAAATATTTATGTATGTTTGTTTATAAAATTTATGTTTATATCATTCTTTACTCAATGCAAATCTATCTAGTAATAACTTTTAGTTGGGCTGTTAAACTTTTTTTTTTGTTGAGCAGAATTGTTTCAAATTGCAAATATTTAAACATATTTTTAAATACTTTTGGTTTTCACTAAATTTGAGTTTTGAAAGTAGAAAACCATCTTTTTCTTATTAAAGAAGGAACATTATCTTTAGTTGTTATAAAGAAGTGAGTATTTAAACAAAAAGAATATTTTGAATTTTTAGATCAGTAATTTTTTGAAAACTTTTTTAGATAAAATATATGTGATTAATACTTACAAAAAGTTCTTTAACTACCTCAAAATTTATGACTAAATTGAGAGTAATATTTTAAGATTAGCAAGTTTTCCACACTATCTAACAAAAATACCACTGGTTCATACTGATAGATATGTGGTTTACTTTAGTTTTTTGTAGTATTTGGTCAACTAATTTTACTAGCATAATATAATTTAAAGCCCTGGAATGTTACAATTTCTGCTTACTTAAAATACTAAAATAAAACCATAAAAAGTAACTTTATGCTTGTTAAAATAAAAGAAAAAGAATAAATAGTAACAATGATGATCAAAATGAAAGAAAATACTAATAATAAACATTTATAGAAACATTTATTCATAAAAAAATTTACCACTTGATTTCTTTATAGTGTTGAAAAAACATAGAAGCTTATCAAAAAATAATTCTAGGTATTTATACAATATTATTTATGTAACTATGGTTAACAACGGCTTAAAAGATCTGACCAGAGATGAAAATAAAAGAAGTTTGAAGCATGTTCTGAAAGAAGCTGATTTGCCAGAATTTTATTACAACTTGAAAGAAAAAGAGTACATTGATTTGAAAGAATTATACAAACTCAACTATAAAGAGTTAGTAATTTAAAAATTACATTCTATAAAGTATTTTTTACTGCAATTGGTATGCAAACTGTTTTTTTATATTAAAAATTTTGAGACAAGCAAAAACATTAGGGTAGTAATAACAGTGTTGCCAAAAAACCTTGAATTTAAAAAACAAAAAAAAAAAAAACTGGATTTTTTTGAACAATTTTTAAATGTTAAATAGAAAAATTTTGATTCTACACAAAAAGTCTACCATTAAATAAAATTATTTTGATTTCATGAAAAATTATTTTACTAAAAAAAACATTTTAAGTAGTTTTACAGTATCTTTTCAATGTTATTATACTATTTAACACAGTTTATACCTTTAAATTTACTTTAAAATAGAAATAGACCAAAAATTGTGTACTTTTAAAAACCTGGAGAAAATTTGTCGAAAACATTTGTCAACCCTGTAGTATGTTTTTAAAATCTAAGCTTTAGTCACCCTATGAGTCTTTTTAATTAGAAGCTTTAATTAAAATATTTTAAGTTTACTCCAGTAAACAAAAAGAGTACAATAAACATAAATTATTTAATATTTTTTGTTTTAAAACTGTCCTTGCATGATTTACATAATTTTTCAAAACATAAAAAAATACTATATTAAAAGTATACAGTATTAAAAGTAAATGTATATAAATACATATATTAAAGTATGTAAAACAAAGAGTTAAAAATTGTTGATCGCTTTAAACTGCTATATTTATGAGTTTAGGATGTATCTCATTAATTAACAACAATAATATTTTACATTTCAAAACTGATAACTAAGAAAAAAAAAAAAGCATTTTTCAAGTTTTTTTTTATATTTTATATAATAAGTTTTGTATATTATTGTTTTTTTAGACAAAAATCTTTGCAACAAAAATTTCTCAAAAAAAAAATATATAATAATAACAAATTATCTAGTATCCTTTCTCTATTACACTTACACATATTTCTGTGTGTTAATCTATCAACACACTCAAACATGTGTTTAAGTAATGGTTAAAGGCTACTGTATAGATTCTTACAACTATATATTCAAGTTAACTTGTTTTGCTAGGATTTTTGGTGAACAAACGTTTAAGTTTATCTTTTTGAATATTTATATATGTATATGCACTTCAAAAAAAAAAAAAAATTTTTTTAATTACAACTTTTGACTCTGAAAACTCAAAGGTATGAAACTTCTTATTGAGTTTGAAGTACTTTGAAACTTATTATGACGTAAATTTTAAAAAATTATATATAGTATTTAATAACTAAAGTTCTTTTGTGCAATACTACATAAATGAAAACATAGACTTAAACTTTAAACAGTTTTTTAGTTGTGTAGTAATTTTCTCTACAGTAAATCATATTGGACGAATGCGTACAATGAACTTTCTAAAACACTTTTGAACAAGTTGAAAGTTATATAAAGCTATATTATACATATTAATAGTAAACATTCAATTTTTGCAAGTTTCAATATATTCATTTTAAAGAAATGAAAGAATGTAAACAACACATTTCTTACTTGTTTCTCAGATATTTAAACTTTAATACACTTTTAAAAATGTATTTTTTATTTAGTTTTGCGGTGAGATGTGCTGACGTTGGAATGGACCCTCTTCAAACAATCAACTTCCAGGGACACCTGAACAATTACATCAGATGTAAAGAGCCGGAAGTTGCCAAGACATTTCACAAAAAGAGACACATGATCAAGCGGATCGTGGAAAGTTCACCCGGGCATTATTTGAAGCAAGTTCTTATGAAGTCTGGGTTGCTTCCGTTTCATGAGAGGTTCTTGCAAGAAGGATTCACCAGCTTCCAAGATTTCTTTTGTCTCAGTGACAAAAAGTCAGTTGGTTTATAATTTTTCAACTAATATATTATTTTATTTTCATGTATATTATTTAAAACTAATAACTACTTATAATATTTTTATGACTGTAAATTGTTATCAGTCAAATTATATACCTTACATTTATAACAGAAAAGTTTTAATTTATATATTTTTTACCCTTTATACAAAAAAATAACTTAGATGTGATGAAACCAACAACATAGTATTTTAAAATTAAAATATATTTTTAGTTAATAAAATTCTGAATTTTATAATATATTTGATTACTTAAAGTATTTTTACAGCACTTATATTTTCATTTAACAGTTTTTTAATAACTAAATTTATTATTTTCAGTCTAATTATTTCAGTTTCTGAAGAAATCTGAACAAACCCAAAATAAAGATTTTTTTAAAATGTTTTCAATAAACAAAGTTAAGAAAAAAAAGTTTTGCAATTTGTTATACATGTGAGAAGAGTTATTTAATACACAACAAGATGATTAAGCTCATGGTTTTCAGTTTAATGTATAATTCAAGAACATAATATTTGTTGTTGGTTTGTCTTATAATTACAAAGAAAAGTATTTCATGTAACCGATTTTCGGCAATTTAAATTTATCATTAATACTCAAATTATCTTTCAAATATTTTTGAAATAGTTAATTTTAGTTTGTTCAAACAAAGTTTAAAGTTCAACAAATTTTAGAGTTACTTACTGAAGTTTTGTTGGTATAGTTCAAGTTTAATCAATAAAAAGGTCGGTCTGGTACAAACTGATACTTACGTCACATTGTTTTTAGTTATTAATAATTGATATCCCGCTTTCATTAAACTGGGCCAAGCGGCTCCCTAGAGGACCATGACTTCATAAATTGAAACTTACATTAGATATTCTAGAGTTGATGATGGGAAAAAAAAATCTTAGGCATTTTTAATGGTTGTTTTAAAACTCATACCGGAAAAAAAAGAAAATATAGGAAGCCAGGCTGTAAATTGCGATCTAAAAGGCCATAAACTAAAACTTTAACTAGATACTTTGATTTGATGATGGAGAGCGGAAAAAAAGGTTTCAGGCAAATTTAATGATATTTTTTGACAAATCTTGTAGAAAGAACTATCAATTTTTAATTTCTTTAAAGGGTGCATGTTGAAAAAAAATTTGGGAAACCCTTCTCTATATACTCCTACACTCCATACCCAGTCTAAATAATGTTTGTAAATAACCCTATGATTCATGCTGTGAGTAATAATTTTAAATTTAAACTTTTGATAGTTTTTAACGTAAAATATTTTTTTTTCTGTTTGAAAAATATTTGCTTTGTGCAATAATTTCATTTAAAGTTGTTTTCAAGATGCTTAGTAAGGTGCATCTGTTACTACGACCCTCGAGTTTCCAAATGAAAGGTTTTTTTCAACGTGGGGAATTACATTAATGAACAACAAAAAAAGTATTAGTTTCTTAATTTTTATTACCTAGCGCAACTTACATTTTTCTTTAAAAAAATGTTATGTAAATTGTATGGGACCTTATAAATTCAATTTTTTAAGCTGCAAATTGTTTTACATGCAGCAATTATCTCAAAAACACATTCTACGCGTTTTAAGACGATTTGAAGAAAGTTTTATGGAGACATTTTTATATACTACTTTATCATTTTTCTTAATTTTTAATTTACTTTTAGATAGAAAATCAAGAAGTGCCTCCATATTTTTTTCAACTTGTTTTAAAATTGAAGAATATTGTGTGTTGATTGCAACATGTACAAAAGTTTGCAGCTAAAAACTGAAGTTTGAATTTTTAAGGTCCCATACAACTTACATAGGGATTGTTTTCAGAAAAATCTAAAGTGAGCCACGGTCGTAAAAATAAAGAAGCTAATGTTTTTATATGTGATTCCATATTTAAAACAAATTATTGTGCAACCTATTTTTTTTTTTCCAGGGGCAACAGATGCACCGTTATGCACAGTTAACAAATCAAAACAAATGTTTTTGTTATTTTTTTATTTGTTTCTACGTATCAATACTGTATATTTATATCTATACTTATTTAAACTTTGTCTGTTGATAACAGTTAAATACTATAAACTTTCAGATTTGTAAAAAAATGCGTTGATGTTGGGTTAGCTCCTTCTCAAATCCAAACATTCCTAATCAACTTGAATGCGTTATTAAAGTGGACTACAATGAAAGTTTTGGAAAACTAAACATATAATTTTATTTTTTTTACGACCTGATAACTAATTGTATATGGAGTTTATAAATGAGATTATTAAGTTGAAATTAGAATTCGCTTGATCTGGTACTATATTTTTATAGAAATTTACTGTTTTTTTATTTTGTAAAACTATTTATTTTTTCGTTACCATAATACATACAATGTTTTTTGATTATTTTTTTATTTATTTGTTTTTAAAGGTTTTACACACGAAATATATTTTTGTACTAATTCACGTACCAATTACAGAGTTACCAAAAAACCTGTAAACCTTGAAAAACTTGTAAATTTAGAATAAATGGAAAAACCTTGAATTTTGAACAAAAGTTACTAAAAAACCTAAAATTTCGAACATAAACCTTTAAAAAAACTAGTGTTTATATAGCTTTTACATGTTAGTACTAAAACTTTGATTTGACACAAAAATATTTTCATATTGATAGATTTTTTTTGTGATCATCAAATTTCTTTAATTAAAGGACACAGTTAAATATGCTTTAAGATATCTTTTCAATGTCGTTATGCTAATGAACACAGTTTTTTTACCTTAAACCTTATTATAAGCTACAATTAAACCCGAAACCTTGTTATTTTAAAAACCTGAAAGAAAATTTGAAAACCTAAAGAAAAATTTTCAAAAGTTTTTTGACAACCCTGCAATTGGTTAAGGTGCTTTTTTAAAGGATAACGCATTTTTCACAAAAAAGCATTTTATTTGAAGTCGATTGTTGCTGATTTGTATTTTTTAAATAAATTTTTTTTAAATAAATAATTTTTTTTGATTTAAAAGCAGTTATTAGAGTGTTATCTTGATAAATTGTATTTATAAAAAATTTGGATTGTTACATTTGATATTTAATTTTATTATGAAGATGTTGAAATGGATAATTTTTTGTAAAGTAAACTTAAAAAGTTGTAAAAACCATACATGTTTGCATTACTAGAAAATATTTATTAATTTCGATTTTATACTAAAAAACACGTAATTGGGTAATACATGGTTATTATATTGGAAGGTAATGAGCTATTATAGCAAATCATATAATTAAAAATATTAAAAATGATCATAAATTAAATTTACATGAAAGAACATAAAAGTATTGTGAAAAAAAATACATATTGCTCATTTGAATAAGTGCTTATTACTGAGTTTGCTTTTATTAACTGAAAGGTTGTTCGTGTTTCAGGTGCTAGGATCAAATATTTTGAATATTATTCTTTGTCGTTCACTAAAATAATGGTTTTTTTCAATATACAATTAAGTAAAGATTTATTAGAAAAAAAATCAATAATTGTTATTTTAATAACAAAATCTTAAGTTAAAATGTATTTTAAATTAAATTTCTTAAACAAAATTTTAAGTTAAATTTATTACATAATAATTTTTTCTTATTTTGATTATAGTTTGAAATTAACTAAATTTTAGAATTTTGAAAACTATTCAAATTTCTTTGCACTAACTGGCATAAATTTAATTTTAAAAGGATTTTTGAAAAGTTGTGGTTTAAAGTTTATAATAAGATAAAACTTTTAGCCAATAACATAAAAAAATCAATATTTACATTATTTTTTTGACATAGATTGCAAACCTACTGTGCGTTAATGATAATAAATTTTATGTTTCTTTTTAAATTTTTATACTAAAGTTTTACTAAACTTGTTTAAAATAGCAAAAAAAAAAGTTTAATAATACAAACCAGTCTAAAACAAAGTTTTTGACAATTAATAGAAAAAAATTACTAATACAAATTAACCGAAATAAGTTCGTTTAGTTTCAACTGTGATTTAACTTTTTTTGTACTTAAGCACTGAAGAAAACACTGAGATAAACAGTAGTATACTGTACAAGGTGGTTATCAAAAAAAGTGAAGATGTTTTGTAAACGTTCTACTAATTTTTGTTGTTTTGATTGTCTCATGTTTAAAAACAATAAATAAAAAAAACTTCTCAATTAGATGTTAATTGATTAAATACTCTTAAAAACGGATCGTATGACGTAATTTACAAACTAAAAATCACCAATTGAAAAATTGAATAATAAGTTATTGTTTGTTTAACGGTAGTGTAAGCAGTATTAGTAATATAAAAGTGTATAAAATAAATTTATTAATTCTCAGTATTTCATGTATTTACTAGTAGCTAAATATATTTGCTGATTATATTTATTCTTTTAATTTATTATATTTTAAAAACGGATGGTATGACGTAATTTATAATCACCAATTTCGATAACCAAAAGGTCTTTTCGTACAACAGGTCTTAGCACCGAAAATTTTGAGCGTTTTTTATCATTTTAGTAGACTAACAATAATAATAAACTATCAATAACGAAAAAAATTGCATAATAAATTATTGTTTGTTTTACCGGTAGTGTAAGCAGTAATAGTTTGTATAGTAGTATAAAAGTGTATAAAATGAGTTTATTAATTGTCGATATTTCATGTATTTACTTATAGCTAAGTTTTTTTAAAGGAAATATTAACTTGAGTAAGCACTCAGAACATAGCTCAAAAGAGTGAAGTTAACAAAAAGCCAAAAGAAAATACTTGTGCAGTGATAATGATAAAGCAGCTATAGTACATATGTTATTTACCCAATTACACGAGTATATTTTCTTATTTTAAAACTTTATGTTCGACTCAAACAAAAGATTTTTTATTGTACTACCGGTGATCAATCATTCAATGTTACTGTATACGTTCGGGTTTTAAGCGCACTAACAATCCAACTACATACATGTAACCAATCATACACAATAGTTGCATTTGTACTATATTTAAACGCAGTAGCAATTACTGTTTGCGTTTCATTTTACCTCTCAAACAAAAGAGTTTGTGCAAATATTGTTTTAATCAAACCATAGTGACCACAATAATATTTTATTTGGTGTAAATCAAATAAAAAAAAAAAGTGTAAAGCTGCATTGTCTGTGTTAATTTTACATGAAACAAAACGACGTATTTATTATAAATTTTTTCAATAATTAAAGCATTTAGTAGTACTTTTTTATCTTTTTTAATACGATTTAAAATATTCAGAAATATAAAAATAATTTTTTTTTAACATTTTGTTTAGCTTTTATTATATCTAAAAATATTTTAAAACAAACATTGTTTACTCAATTTAAATTTACGCATCTGAATAATCATATAATAACTTGTTTTACAAATGTTTTTTTTGTTGACCCATATAATACGAACATTGAGAATAAGATAAAAATTTAACTTACAAGTTTATTCAACCCTTAGTTAAGAACATATAAACAAAGAATTACCGGTAATGCTTTGTAGACAGAAAATTATATAAAAAACTTGCGCTAGATTTACATTTTAATAATCGTTCTTACTTATCTAACTTGATGTAAAAATGGAAAATCTTAAAATAAACTTTTTAGTACTTCAAAATAATACACTTCAAAACTTACTATTTACCTATTTTTTTTAAAGGAATTTATATAACTAAGAGTTAGTACATAAAATAGCTAAATTGTTCGTTTGAAAAGTTAAATTGAAAGATAATTACAAACTAGTTGCGAAATGTTTAAAAAATTAATTAATTTTTCATGAAATATAAGCTGAAAGTATTAGATTTTTATTTTTTGATTAAAAGAAACTTTTTTTGATTTTTATTTTTTTTAAATGAATTTAAAAATTAACAAACTAAGTATTGCAAGAAATAAAACCAATTAGGTAAAGTTATAGTTTTAATACCAATTCATAATAAGATTTAAAATTGTTGTAGTATTTTCAACACAGTTACAGACTAAAATTGTTATTAATTAAAACATATCTAATATGCTTAAATAATTTCAACACTTATCATTGATTATGTACAACAGTTTAAAGTGAATTTTACTTGTTTAAAGTCTTAGCTGTTTATGAACGCTGACATTGTTATAGAAATCTAATATTCTTAAACTTTAACTGATAAGTTAAAATACTGTATCAAAGATAAGTTTAAAGCTAATTTTTATTATTTTTTAATTTAATTTTAATTGATAGCATATGATAACAAAAATCTTATTTTTTTACTCACGTTTATTTCATTGCAAAGTTTTAATTTTACTACATAGCAGTTTTTCTATGCAGCTTTTTAATTGAGTCAGCGCAAAAGTTAAGGAAACATTTAATCATTTTACTACAAAAGACTTCATGAAATATTTTTTAGTACTTTCATTTTTACTTTAAACTGTAAATAAATATGCTTCATCTTTAATAAAATAACTTTTGTTTTAATCCTTGTTAATTTCCGCAAATATATCTCTTAAAACTTGGTAAATATTTAAAGTAAGCGATATTTAAGAAAATTATATAAAGTACGTTTGCTAAACTAAAAATGTTATTCTTATGCATATTCATGGTGATTTTAAACTTCTTTTTGTTTAAAGTTTTACACCCATTTTTACAAATATTAAGTTTTTATAGTCAATGTAACATGTTTAACTGTTTGTTTTTTTTTTAATTTTACCCGCACTGTGCCATTGTGATTCCAAAAGGTGTGTTAAACTTTTCAACTCATGCAAGCCTTTGTAAATGTTAATGAATACTATTTGCGATTACTCTTTATACATAAACATAAAGGTGTTATTTATTTTTGATTTATACAGAAACGAATAAATCTCGTGTCTTTGTTATAACTAAACAAAACGCTTTATGCAAATGTTTGATTTATGTTTACCGTGGTTACAGAAAAACATTAATAAATGTTATAAGCTGGTTACCAGGAGCAAACATTTAGTTTAAATTTAATTTTCAACAGGAAACTTAAATTTTCGACAGGAAAACAAAATTCCTATAAGTAGTTTTTATTTAAAGTTGTAATATTTTGTTAGTTGAACTAAGCTTATAAAAAAAAATAATTAAAAAAATAGATTGTTTTCAAAGAATATGTGGAATTTTATATAACTTTAGTAGTAAAAAAAGTACATTAGTTGCATTAAAAACTATAGTATATAAATTAATGTTTTAAAACTACTAGAGATCTTTAAAAAAAAATTGTAAGTTTCAATATTTGTCATATTATTTAACATTTTACTTCATTTGAAATCCGTGTAACAATATGAGGCTACAAATAAACTGAATTAAACAATAATGATAATAAAACCTTTAAATCTTTTTATTTTAATAAATAAACTATTGCAGAACTTCCTAAAATTTGTTACAATGAAGCTTTTATTTATTATTTTTCTGAAATATTTTCACGAGGTTGCAAGTCAAACTACTTCTTGTGATGATAATGAATCAAAACTTGATGCAATTACTAAATTCATTTGTAACAGTACTACAAATACTAACGGCCCAAAAGGTTTGTAATAGTTTTGCTTAATTTTCTATACATCAACAAATATTCAAATAAAAAGTTTAAATATCGATAATGAAAATTTAGATCTCTGTTTTTGTTATAACTTTAAAAAAAAGTAGCTTAAGTTAATTTTCGTATCGATTTATAACAATACTGTTTTAACTGACTTTCAAAATAAAAAAGAAATATTCTGTATAACATAATGTTTTGAAAGCAATTTTGCAAACTAACCACAACAGTAAATATTTAACTATATAACTTATACAAGTAGTAGTAAACTAAACTTTTGAAAGTTTAAAACTAGAGTAGTTTAAACAGAACTTCTATTAAAATAGATTTAAATAGTTATTAAAATAATTTAAGAAGACATTTTTCAGGTGAAAAGGGAGAGCCAGGATCTAATTGTGACGTCATAGAAAAATTTGAAATGCTCGATCGTGAAAACAAAGTGCTGAGTCAGCAAGTTTCAACACTGAAAGATACAGTTGACCAAATTGTGACAATAATAAATGAATCTTGTTAGAAAGTAATAATCTTAAATGATTTTTTGTTTTTTATATTAACAAATGGTTTAAGAAAAGTTTAGAGGTAAAAGATTTCTATTAAACTATATTTCTTAAAACAATTTAAATTTTTTTTTCAAGACAAATTGAATAGCTTAAGAGTATATTACATACGAAATATTTATGATTTTTGTTCTTGTAGTTGAGAATCCTTAATTATGGTTAAGCAAATTTATATCAATTTTTTATTATAGTAAGTAAGTACACATTCAAGATAACACCAAACAGAGGAACCTTTGATGAGTGTCGTAAACAATGCCAAGATATGAAAGGCGATCTCATACATGTAAATTTTGGTGAAAATGGAATTAAGTGTCATTCGTTAGTTGAGAATAGTTTCTAAATATATGATTTATATTACTAAAAGTTTATTACTCTAATGAAAAAAAAACCAGTTATTTTTTTTATATAAAAAAACACTAAAAAAGTTACTTATATTATCTAAAAGTTTTAAGTTAAGCTTTTTTTTGTATTACGGGTTAAAAAAATTGATTAGTCTAGTAATTTGTAGTTTGTGCGAAATAAAACAACAATTTAGTTTCTCCTTAACTTTTTAACAAAAAAATAGTAAATGTTTGCATAGCCACAGGTATTTTTGTTTACCTTTTAATTTAGAGAACTAAGAAGTCTGATTGGGTCATCAGGAAAAAATGTCTGGGTAGGGATAACGGATCGCCAAACAGAAGGAGTTTTCAGATATGTGAACGGTGAAACAGTAAATGTTAACAAAAGCCAATCATTTTTGTACTACTTTCGTGCTGGCGAACCTAACAATATAGGTAATGAAGACTGTTTAGCTTATATCAATCAGTATGGACTCAACGATGAAAAATGTAGTTTGGTGAACAGACAAAATGATTTCTATGGGTTGTGTGAGATAAAGAAGCTGTTATTCTTAACCTTTCCCTAACCTTTCGTATGTTATAAATTTATACAATTGAAAAAAAATCTGTTGTAAATTTAATTATTTTTATTATAGTATACAGTTTAATTGCATTTTTGTTTTTTGCTTTTATTAAAGTAGTTAAAGATAATGGTTTTAAAATTACTTTTTTAATGTTTTAAAGCTAATTAGAAGCTTTTGTTGTTTTCTTGTAGATCAATTATAGCATTTTAAAATACTATTTTTTTGATAATAGTCTATTAGTTTTTTTTTTGTTTTTTTTTTACTTCTTGCAATATAAACTCAAAAAATTTATTTATTTTTGGATCTTAGTATTACTACATTTTTTATAAACTATTAGCAATTACAAAAAAAACTCTTTGCTTTACTAAAAATGAAAATTTAGGTTGTTAGAAAATTAAAGTAAAGTGTTATTAAAAACACAGAATAAAATTTTTTCATTAGTTATTGTTACTTTATGTCAGTAACTATTCTAGTTAATTCGATGATTTTTTTGTAATCTATTTTGAAATAAAAAGAAGTAAGAAATTTGAATAAAGATTTTGAAAAAAATCTAAACGGGTACACTTAGTTTCGTTTTTAAACATTTTGAATTTTTACTATAGTAATAATTGTATATTAGAAATTTTATATATTATGAAGACAGTAGATTAAAAGTACGAAAGGGAAGTTAAAAAAAACCTAATATTTTATAATAGTATTTAAACAAACGTAAATTAATAAATATTTATTCGTTAAAAAGATAGCTGACAAGCTTCATGTATTTAAATGAATTAAATCATTTAATTTTTTGTATAACTTAGTATTTTTAATTTAGTAAACCTTAGAAGTTAACCAAACTACATAGTTTTAATAGAACCTATACTCATAAAATATAATACACTTAAAACTACTGTAGTTGGTTTGTACAACAGCTTTTAAGAGGTTTATTAGTTATATTTCATATTAGAGAAAATAATAACTACTTATATTTATATAAATCAAACAAACTTAAATTAGATAACTTTTAAAATGTTGGGTACAGCTATTAATTAGGTTTTACTAGATTAATAATTTTCGGTGTTTACTGTTCACAGAAAAAAAAATTAAAACGTAAAACATGTTATACTTTTTACGAAATTAAAAAAATAATCTTACTACTATAATAGTCAAAAGTATTTAATACGTGATGGTTTTATTTGTTTTTTTTATTTATATTTTTTATAAACTTATAGTTTTTTTGTAAACTTCTGCAATCATTTAGTCCTAATTGAATAGTAAACAAGTTTTTAGTTTTGCTATTTCTGTGCTTTAGAAGCAAAGCTTGATAATTTTTATAATGCTAATAAGTTTGGTAATCTTTTTTTACACGTTTATATTCAATTATCAGTTTGAATTAGTTTTGAATATAAGTATTTGTTTACATTCTGGTTATTCAAAACTTATTTTAGACCACAAAACAGCTGTTACACTTCTCAAGTTTTTTTAATAAACCTGAATCATTACCTGAAAGTTAAGAGTTTTTTTTTTCAGTGTAAGTTATAATGCTAACTACCTGAAAATTCACATTACTATTCATTCTACAAAATGCATTAAGTTATATAATAAATCATACGAAACACTACTTACGTAAAAGAAGTTGACTTTCAATCCGGTAAGATACTGTTAACATGCTGCTTGCCAATGGCTTAGATAAAAAGTGAAATAGTTTTATATATTATAAAACAAAACAAATTTAGTTTTACATAAGTTTTGAACAATGTCTAACAAAAGTATCAACAAACTGTAGTAAAAAACTTCTAAATATTTGTGTCATTTTTAGATGTTATTATTAAGTTCCTAAAAAAAATACTCTAACCTTTATTAGCAGTGGAAATGCAATCAATAAACAAGTGCACAAAAATAAGTTTTGTAAATTTTTTGAAAAAAATTCTGTAATTTTCGAAATGGATTTATTTATTAACAATTAATTTGTCAATAAATCTAAAAACTCCAAAATATGTTTTTACAATCAGCTTTCTTGAACTGAGCAATTAAGTAACAGAAACTATAGTAACAATGAAAATCACAATAAGTGAACGGGTACACACAGTAGTTATGAGTAGTTAAGTTTTGTATAAAATTTGTTCACACTTTCTTCTATTTTACTATCAAAAGCTGTATTCTGAAAAGATTAAATGTGTTCTGAAAAACTTACTATAAATAAATCAAAAAATGTAAGTTTAAAACAAACTGTTAGAACAGTTGTTTAGTGTTAAATACTTACATTATTATTCGGCACTGTACACAGTTTTTAACTTTTGAAAAGCAATTTTAATATATGTTCAAGTTATTTTAAAACTGTTATTGGTAATTATTCTTATATTTGTTACGTTTTCTTAACAAACAACTAAAAAAGTTGTCAATAGAAGTTATTTTATTAAATATTCTGTTAATTACATCATATTTAAAATAAAACCCTTTTATACAAGAGTAAATAACAATCTAAACTAGTTTCAAAAAAGATAATATTAGTAAAATGACGTCACATAGTAATAGCACTTAGGTATTTGAAACGGACATTTGTACAAACAGGGACTTAAGAAGTTTAAAATATTTTAATCTTAATTAAAACATCCTCAAACGTTAACCTTTGTAACAAACAATTAACGATTTGGTTAAGTTAAGAATAAGTGTAAAGTAAAAATTACATTACTGTATAGTTATGCTTTACTCTAACTAGTTGACAAATTAAACAACTTTTAAAAATTTCTAAACTAATAAACGTTACTTGTATGTAAAAGACACTAACAGCATTAAAACCTTGTTTACTTAAATTTATTAGAATGCTAAGTAATATATAAATGAGTATAGTAATTTTTTACTAAACAACTTTGAAATGCTTTTTATACAGCTTTTTATAATTTTACGGTCGTTTACTTAATATTTTTTTTTGAGAAAAACAAGGTCTTGAAGTTATAAAAACAAATAAAAACTTTGAACTAAAAGCTGTGCTAAAAGATTTTTGAAAGTCCTAATTTAATGAAAAATATCAATTCATTCTTAAATTAATATACTGACTAGTAGTTGTTTTATCTAAGTTTTGAAAAGCGTGTAATGAAAATCAAGCAACAACTTGTAACAATAAGTATCTTGGTAGTGAGCTTAATCATAAAATGTTGTGCTTCTCAAACGGTTTAAACAAATTAGAAAATAATAATAAAATTGCGATAAAAATAATGGACAAACTTTAGATTAGTTCCAACAGTCTTACGGAACGGAGCGAATGGCAATTGTCTGAACTACAAAAGGTTGTACAAATTTAATTTTTGTAATTTTATGACTAAGACAACTAAAAACTTGGTATTATATGCTGTTAAATTGCTTGAAATAGTTTTACTTTCATTAATTGTTAGTTTACATAATTTAATAGTTTTTTGTAACTATAAAGCAGACCTGTATTTTTTAAAGCTATTAAAGTTAAGGCATTTCAGTAAATTTTGTGTTACCTTCTTATGTATACCTATTTTAAAAACTGATCAACTTAAATGATATAGAAAATTTGCTTAAATTAAATTTTATAATTAATAAAACCACATTGATCATCATAATCATACTTAATTTTTTAGGACATTATTTGAAGCTTGAAAACGAGTTTAATTTTATGTTGATTGAAATACTAGCACTTATTACACGATAATTTCAATACAACTTTGATTTAACTAAAAAATTATTGAACTTGTAAAATATAGGTAAACATTGATAATGCACGAAGGAACACTTTTTTACGAGTTGAAAATTTGATTTTTTAGTTTAGTTTATATTTTTATTTTTTTAATCACTTGTTTTCCAAGTTTTTCAACTACCACTGTTACCCCTTATTATAACCCTTGGTCGATGACTAGTTATTATTATTAATAACTAGGTTTGTTAATTATTTATTTTGTTATACATATTTCTTACAATAACTGTTAACCCTAAACCCTTGTCGGTAATTTATTGTTATTTTTTAACTCTCGTGCATAACTTACCCTTCTTGCAAAAGTTACACTTTGTGTAAAAGTAACTGTTAGTGCAAAACTGACCCGTCTTCATAAAGTGATTAGGTGCTATATATTTCGCGAACAGATAATTATGCACATAAATATTTTTTTCGCGGCGTCAAGTTTGAACAAAGACACTTATGCACAGCTTGAGATTTTTTTTTTAGTTTTAAGTTTTATTTTTACTATAACTGCGACTCCTAGTCCTTACCCTCAATCTGTAAGTTATTCTAATTTTATTTCCTTTTTCGTTTTTATTATCACTGTTAATCTCGGTGGGTACTTTTTTTCTGTTTTATTTTTTAATAGCTACTATTTATTTTATGTTATTTTTGTTCTTTAGTTTATTTATTTTTATATATCCTCGTGCAAAAATGTTTTTCTGCATATTTAACCTATTCCTCATAAAGTATAGTTTATTTAAATACCTGATAATCGAAGGTTTTCATCAAGTATGGTTAGCAAAAAAAATTAAATTTAAATATTGCTGAGCGACTAAAAATGTGTCCAATAATGTTACCAAAACTATGTAGTCGATTGGTAGTAGTCTAATATGCACGAAAAGACACTCTTGCACGAAGAGACATTTCTGCTTGAAGACACTTTAGTACTACGTCAATTTTGTACAAGTGGTCACTTTTGCACAAAGGGGTTTTGGCACAGGTTGATTTTTTTAAATTTTATGACATTTATGTTTACCATTTTCAATTTATTTACTAACAATAATACTTTTAACCCTCTATCAGTAATTTTTTTTGTGTTTCTTTTTTCAATTTTTTTAGTTTCTTTGTTTTATGAGCAACTACTTTTATTAGTTCATATATATTTTTTTTTTATCACTGTTGTCCTTAATCTTCGGTTAGTAACTTTTTTATTTAAGTAGTTTTTTTTTTGTACTCTCACGTTTTATTGTACTTTTAACCCTTCTCTCGGTCGGTAATTTTTTATATAGTTAATTTTTATATTTTTCAAATTGTTTTTTAATTTTGTTGTTGTTTTTTTTTTCTTTTTACTCTCACTGTTACTCCTAAACTACTTTTTTTGTATTAATAAATAAATTATTCTTTATAATCTTTTTTCACTCTTTTGTAAAAGTGCCTTCGTAAAAAAGTGACCCCCCGTGCAATAGTGACCCTTCGTGAAAAAGTGTCACTTCATGCACAATTGACCCTTCGTGCTAATTGTCTTCCTACATATTTGACCTTTTGTGTTTAAATATTTTTGTACTTAATTGACACGTTTTCATCATTGACGTGTTTAATGAGTAGTTTAACATATTAATCTATTATTATCACATTAATTTCTATATTGAAATGTCATGCTTGAGTGAGTTAAGCAATTCATTGCTTTCAGTACGTTTCTTTACCTTAACTCAAGTAGCAACGCTTTCAGTCGGCCCTGAGCTTTTCAAACTCATATAATCGACTAGAAATTTATTCAAAAAGTTCATCATTACACCTCAAATGCACTCAAGCGTGTCCTAAAAATACTACAGGTATATTATGCGGTACTACAATTTTGTCGAGTACTTTGAAGCAACCAGAAGTTTTAGACTGATTAAACTATTTTTTTCGATACAATACATTGCTCAATTAAATTAGGTTTGCATAAAAGAATTTTTGAACATAAGATTATAATTGTATTTCTCCTATCTAATGGTAAGGAGTCTAACATGCACGAAAGAACACTTTTACACAATAAAATTTTTGCACGGGTTAAAAAATTTAAATAATTTTTTTCAATAACTTTAATTCATGACTTTAACTATCACAATTACCACAAACCGTTACCCTCAATAGGTGGCTTTTTATTTTGTTTGCTTTACTATCGTGCAAAATAACCCTTGAAACATAAGTGTCTTTGAGAAAAAATGTCCCTTTAAAGCATAAAATTAATCGTGCAAAAGTTTCGCTTCGTGTATATTTGACGTAAATTCTTCGTGCAAATATGTCTTTGTGCATATAAATGCTGAGTCAAAAATTTTTTTTTTTCATAATATTTGTACTTTTAATTATTTTTTTTTCTAAAATTTATGGGTGATGTGGATTAGGGATAATGGTATAAATTCAAGGAAAAAAAAAACTATTTTGCTGGCTCATCAACTATTAGGGGAATTACCTTTAAATTACAATTAGACCCGTTCCCATTTTCAAGAGTTACAAGGACAAACTTGATCAGACTTAAGTGCTCTATTTTTTTATATGTTAGTTTTATCATTATTGGTGTGAGTAGCTGTCAAATTTGCACGAAGGAACAAAATTGCACGAGTGTACAAAATTGCGCGGAGATAAATTTGCGCGAAGATACTTTTGCACGAGCAGACTAAACTGCAAGAGCAGACAATTTTGCACTGGTTAAGTTTTTTTCATTTTATAAATTTTATTGTTAATAAATTCAATTTAGTTTTTTTCTTTTACTAGCACTGTTACCCCTAACCCTCGGTCGGTAAGTTAATTTGTTTTTCCTTAGTAATTTTATTTATTATTTTTACTATCACTGTTACCCATTAACTTCGGTCGGTCGCTTTTTTTTTTATAATTTTTTTTTTAGTTTTTAATATCACTATTATCCCTAACCTTTACTCTAGACCAGTAACTTTTTTTAATTATTTTTTTTTCTCTGTATTTTTACTCTCGTGCAAAACTGACCCATGATGCAAAATTGCCTTCGCGCAATTTTGTTACCTGTTGCAATTTTGTGCCCTCGTAAAAACACAGTGCAAAGTTTAGACCGGCTCCCACTGGTGTTGTATCTGATTTAAAACCTAAGTTTAGCAACAGCAAATTCTATTATAGTTTGGAATTGTTACGGATGGTCAATAATTAAGTCATAAGTTATTTTAGCTTACGAAAAAAAAATTGCCCAAATACTTAAATTACTACACAGTTAGTACTTAGTTAGACAACTTTTACATATAGCCCCTTTTAATAATAAAAAAAGTACTGGCACTTCTCCAAGAATATTTCTCAAATCTCTACTGTGCGCATGCATCTATTTTTCTTTGATATCTGATGTTATTTTTTAGAACTATGACCTTTTTTCTGATATTATTCATGAATACACGAATTGTAGCATATTCAGGGTTGTTAAATGTTTTAAAGAAAATTTATCCAGGTTTTCAAAATTTCTTCACAGCTTTTAAATTGTTTTTTAAGATGTTTTACGGACTATTTTTAGTTTTAATTTAAGTTAGTAAAATAAAATTATAATGATGACAAAAAGTTTTATCTATTTAACAAATTTTAGTACAAATGTAAAGGTTAACTAAAATTCTAGGTATTTAGGTAATTACCTAGGATGATGTCGCACCAATATCAAGCTGAAATTAGATTGTATTTTATGTCTTTCTTATCCATAACTCTGGGCTAAAAATCAATAATTTAGGCCTAGCTTTGGTATGGAATTACCTAATAGAATTTTGGTTAATATAGTCATCATCAAACACAATATAATTTCAGCCTGATATTGGTGCAACATTGTAAGTAATATATTATACTATATTTAATCAATTTTATTCAACAATGTGGTAATCTAATATAATTAATTGATAATATTGCTTTATATTGTGAAATAAAAGACATCGCATATTAATTTCAACTTGATATTGGTGCCACAATAATCCAACGTAATTACCTGATTTCTTAATAATTTTTGTTCGAAGGGGTTTTTGGAAACCCTGTATATTTTTCATTTATGGCCTAGTGTGCCCCTCTCTAAATTTACAACTGATATAGTCTGTTAATTCTTTATAATGGTCCACTTTCGAAAACCCTATTCTAATGAAAGTTTCAAATTTTTCTAATACAAAGTTTCCGAAAGTGTGCCACTCTCATATATTTGCGCTTCATAAGCTCCTTTTAAAATAAGTAAGAAAAACTATGGGTTACCTTCCGAAAGAATTTCTCGGAAAACTATAACTTTGTTCACCCTTTTAAAACCTTGTTTTTTTCTGCTTCATTAGCTCTAGAGCATCAAGTGTAATTTCCAAATTATTGCCTTATGGCCTCTTTACTATTCAAGGTCCTTAAAGGGACAATATGACCTAATTTGGAAAACCCTGATTTTGAAATAAAACTACCCTTAAATACATCTTAGACCTTCTTTATTTGCCTTTACGATCTTGTTCGGAAAGCATGTTTCAGACCCTATAATGGACTTTCAACAAATACGTCTTAACTAATGCATTTCTAATTAAGTTAAAAATTTACTCAGAGATTTACTTAAAATTATAAAACCATATGTCAATAACTTTTTTAAAAGAATTGGAAATGGTAAATAGTAGAAGGGATATATAGACTAGCTAATCATTCTTTAAAAACTTTTTTGTTTCTTTAAAACTCTTCTTATGGTGAACAGACAATCTTTTAGTGATTTTATGTTTTACTACACAAAAAAGAGGAGACCACCAGTTAGAAACAGTTTAAGTTTTTTGTTAATCAATGTATATACTTTCATGCTTACAAAAAGTTCATGCCATTTAAAAAATTGATAAATTAGTTTATTCTAAGAGTATATAAAAAACATAATTAATTGGCTAATGGTTTATTGTCTAATTTAATTAGCTAAGCCATTTAGTTCTTAGATTTGATGTAGTTTATGACAATTTCATGGGCCTGGGTTCCTTCCTTGCCCCAATCGCTGATGACGACACAGCTGCATCCTACAACCTTCCTTGGGTTTCCTTCAGCATCGATCTTGCACAAACCGGCCATCTCACCTAAAAATAATTAATATTAATAACTATAATAAATTTTAAAAACTTATACTTTTTATTAATGTGTAAACAGACTGTTCAAGTGTTAAAATTTATTTAATTTTATTTTCTTATAAGCTTTTTTGTGAACTGTATTTCTATTTTAAATAAAATAAAACCAAAAACAAGTACTTTAAACTAAGTTTCTAAAGGTTTTTTTTCTTGTTTCAAATTTATTCCAAGTTATCTTAGTTTTCCAGCAATTTCAAAAACAAGTGTTTTGGTCAGTTTTTAGTATAAAATTAAATTTAAGTTGGAAAAACTGTTTTCAATATTAAAACAACATTAAAGGAATAGTTAAGCTACTCTAACTGTGTTTTTTAAGAAAAAAACTATTTTTTTGATTTTATGAAAATATTTTTGTATTTAATCAAAATTGTCACTTGATATGTACAAATAATTGAAAAATTGAGGTACTTTTAATTTCGTTAAAAAAATTTGTTCCAATTTCTAGGTTTTTCCAGTTTTTTTCAAAAAATTTCAAATTAAAAATTCTTCAGTTTTTTTTTTGAATAATTTGTCAAATTCAAGGACTCAAGGTTTTATTGGCAACCTTATCTATTTTCCATTAAATACTTATTTTTTATCATAAACTAATTTTTGGCTAGTAAACAACACAAAAAGGATTGCCTTTTATTAGGACAGAAGAAAAAAAAAAAGCCTTCTCAACTAACTAGAAAAAGATATAATGTTAATTTCCAAAAACTGAAAAATCTGTTAAGCTTAAAAACATAATGTACCAGAAGAAAACAAAGCATTTTTAAAAAAAGACAACTTTTAATCTTGTTAAGTTAGTTATTTTAAAATAGTGACCCACATTCAATTTTAATATAAAAACAAGTTTAAATTTGTTAAAAAAGATCTATAAACTCTGAATTTTTGAACCAAGTTTTTACAAGCATGAATTATCTTGGGTTTGTGGCAGGTATGCACTGCACATAAATAAATAAAATTTACCATGACAAAGTGGCCACCCTTTTAAGCAAAACATTAATATGATATTAAGTTGATATCAAGTCATTCTCAGTTTAGAAGCTAAATTTTTATAAAAAATTAAAAAGTGAAAATACTTCATATTATATTTTATTTGTTTATTTTATTATATAATTATAATAACAACTTAGGATAATTTTTGGAATTTAGTACCTTTATAAAAAAAACTTCAATAATGGGATAAAATAATAGATTATAATGTTTGAAATTTTTTTAACTAGCTTGAATATTTGAAAAAGTACCAGACCTGGGTTAATCAGAAACAAAAAAAACTACAGAAAATTGTTTTCTATGTTGTCTACCTTTAAGTAAAATTCTTGTAATTAAATCTCAATAGTATTAATGTTTTATATACTTATGCATAAATTAATGCAAACATTTTAAATTTTGCACCAGCTAACCATTGGTTTTTTAACTAGCTTGAAAACTTTAATATAAATAATAAAACTGATAAACTACAGTTTTATAGGATTTATTTTACTCATAATATTTCAATATATTAGTGTAAACATTTTAAAGTGAAAACTTTGACAAAATTAGTATAGTTTGAATGAAATAAATGATATCAAGAAAGGAAAATTAAACAATATAACGTTGAATCAAAATTTCTACTTCCATCTCTATTGGGATTATTATATAATTAGGACTATAAATGTTGATTTAATAATGGATGAGATAATTAAGAAATCTTCATTGAACTTAAAATTTTATTGAAAAATTATAACCTTACTTTTGTTGACAACTTCAATGATAAACCTTGCTTATACCTAATGAAACCAAATAGTGGTCAAAAATAATAGATTTAATGAAGGATTTCATTAAATAGAACATTTAAATTTACAAACACCAATCCAATTTATTGCTGTCAACTTGGTTTACCAACAGGAAAATTAAATAAATTCATAACATAATTTCTTTTATACTTCAATGTTAAATTTAATGGAATCATACTTTGGCATAAAACAAAGGAAAATAATGGCACTTTTTTAATACAAATAAAAACTTGCAATATTTAAATAATTTTTATCCACCCACTTTCTTGTTGTCAACTTCTTATATTATTGGGGTTATTGCTTAATGAAATTAATAATGCTAATATTGAGGAGGACCAAATAATAAGCACCTTAATTTTAACTTCAAAATAACAACCAAATTTCTTTTTTTTCATTACTAACTTTCTCATCCATACATAAGTGGTTATTTACTTAGTGATACCAACTAGTTTCAGTAAACAATGGAGAAGTGAAAAAAATGCATTCATTTTTAATAAGTAAACACTCATCTAATTTATTTTTATTAACGTTAATTATAAGTGGAATACTTAAAATAAAAAAAAACTAAACAGTAAGGAAAAAGTATATGTGAACTTGAATTGTATTCAACATTTTAATCAAAAAAATTAACTTTTTGTTGTCAACTTCCTTGAAAAGGAATAAAATGGTCCATCATAACAATTAGAAATGCATTTATACTTACACAACATTTCAATTAAAAATACTCACCCAATTTCTTGTGTCTACTCTCTTTAAGACAAACGATATGGTTCATCATAAAAATCATAAACAAATTTACATTTAAACAATATTTATATAATAAACACTCACCCAACTTCTTGTTCTCCACCTCCTTGATCAGCGGGATGTTGTGCTCGTTGCACAGCGCCTCGATCAGCTTCACGTACTCCTTGTGGTCGCAGTTGGTGGCGAGGAAGCACACGTGCGCCTTCTTGCTGTCCAGCGCCTTGGCCGCCTGGTTCAGTCCCCTGCACACGCCGTCGTACACGTTAGCGGTCTTGAGCACCTGGAAATAAAGATAAATATATATGTATATTTTTTTGGTTATATGAACAGGTATTTAGAATTTTTAACAAGTGTCTGGGGTTATAAAATTGAAATGGTTATAGAAAAAGGTTTATTTTGATGGCTCAAGAGTGTTTACAGGGTTGCCACTGATTTTTGTCAAATTTTATCCAGCTTTTAAAAGAACTTGTTTTTTGACCTACTTTAAGTTAAAACTTAAGTACAAGGTAAAATCTGTGTTAATTAGTATAAAATCATTGAAAAGATACTGTGAAGCTACTTGAAATGTGTTTTTTAACAAAAAGTTTTTTGATGAAGATAAAAAAATTATTTATATGGTAGATTTTTTGTGTCATATCAAAATTTTTCTACATGAAATGTGAAAATTTTTAGAAATTCTATTTTTTTTTTTAGTTTCAGGTTATTTTGGCCTCAATTGTCAAACTCCTGGTTTTCAAGTAAAGTGGCAACCCTGTGTTGGCTTATGTTTCATAATTTCAATAAAAACAAACTTTACACTTGCTTCAAATAAACAAATCTAATATTAACTTCAAACTATTAAACATTTGTTACTTTTAAAATATATTTTAAAAGTTTAATTGAAAAAAAATGTCAATTTTTGACCTCTGGTTTGAGTAGCTACAGATTTAATGACTTCAGCATCCCTTAATTTAAATAAGTCAATTTAATAACCTAGTATTTTATTATAGATATTTTTAATTCTTTTATTTCAAGTAACAAACAATAAAATTGTGTCTGTGATAGTTTTCTGCTATTCACTAATGAAACAAAAAACTTCATAAGAGTAGATAATTTAATAGGCTTTGTAGATAGACAACAAATAAATGTTCATTTACTTCGTGGATGGCGGTCATAAGGTCCATTTGCTGTGGGGCCTCAGCCACTTGTTGTGGGGCAGCTACTTCTCCTTGTGGGTCAGACATTTTTAACACAAATCCTTGAAGTAGTTTGAAAAAATATTAAGAAAGAATCTTTTTAGCAAAGTAGGTTTCTACTAGCTTAACCAAGTTTTGATTTAATTTAAAAAAAAACATATTTGGAACAAAAGTAAGGTTTAGGCTCTAAGAGAGTAAATCTTTTTACTTATATCATATTAAAAATTAAAAAAAAACAAAAGTTTAAGAACAAAGTTAATAAAGAAACTAAGTGTACATTTAAGCTACATGAAACGATTTACCTCAAATTTTTTTTCAAAATTACAACTAGTTTAGTATCAATAGACTCAGTTGACCACTCGTGTCAAAATGGCAAAAGCCAGTTTGTTGTTATAAAATTACCAAGGAACAATAAAATTTAAACTACAAGATTAAAACTAAAAAAGCTAGCTTTTTTAGGCTAGCTCATAGTTGCAAGATTTGTTTTAAATAAAAATAACACATTTAGTTGAGCATGGAATTTTAAACAAAAGTTAACAAATGTTTATTAAAAACTAGAACGTTTTATTTGTAAAATTCTAGCAACGATAATCTATTCTAACTTAACTTAATGTAGAAAAAGTACTAGTTACAGCAAGTAATAAGTTCTCAGAAAGTCACGTCATTATTACTAATTTGGAATATAATAGTGTATTAATTAATGTAAAAATTTTTGTACACACATGCTTTGCTTATATATGCTTTAACAGTAATCTGCCCACTAATATGAAATACATGAATTCAAAATTTATATCATCAAGTCGCCACAAAGTTACTCAAGCATGATATTATAAGTTAAAACAATCATAACTTTTCATTTCAGGGATTCTGACAACTGTGCTGTCCTGCTAGTCATTTTGAAAAAGATAACAGAATCTGTAACATTTAAAAACTTTTTGGTGATACTTTATTTAAATCTTAAACTGATAAAATAAGTTATTATATGATAGTATAAGTTGTTATACAATTGATTAAAAATAGCTTTATTTTGTATCAGTTTCGAATTTCAACTAACTAGTTTTTTATGAGATTGATTATTGTATTTTTATTCTTTTATTTTATTAAAAGTATTTGCACAAATAAAATTATATATTAAACACTAGGTTTTTTTTAATACTTTAAAGTTTTTGTAAAACCTGTTAAGTTTTTAGTTTATAAAGCTCATAAAAAAATCAAGCAGAAAGTTAAAGTATCTGAGTTATCTATTTTTAAGTCTAAGTAGTAAACCTTTTGTAAAAGAATAAGAACCTTACTAGTTTTTATAAGCAATCTATCGTGAAACATACAAATTTAATTTACTAACAGCGGTACATTGGCGCTAACTTATTTAGTTAATTAAGTTAGCAAAACTAAACATAGCTTCATTTTCTATAATTCTATCTTTTACATCTAAAATTTAGTGGTTATCATTTGAAAAATTTTGAGTTTGTATTTTGGCACATTTTTAACTTAATTAGAAAAGAAAAGTTAGTAAAATAAAGTTTAAACTGTGGATTTTTTTTGGACTACAAGAAAACCTTAAAACTTTGAAAGACACTTTATTGTACAGTATATTATTTATTAAACTATTTAAGGAGCTGGTGTGCGAAAAACTTTTCAGTTATTCTGTATACCACTTGCATTTATAATATCTTACGAGCTAAATAAATTTAATTTTTTTAATGTATATAAATTAAACACTGTTATTGTTGTAATGACTAAAGGATATAAAGCCTTAGATGATCTTTTTTCAACTGATGTTTATTTTTTGGTCACCCAAGGTAATCTAGCAATACATAAATCCATGAAAGATTGTTTGTAAATTAAAAGTTCAAAAAAAATACTCTTAAAAGAATGACACGCTTAGGTTCTTATATTGTAATTCTGACAAAAAGTATTAGTTTTTAAGCAATAAATTTTAAAAGTAAATGGGAATACCGATGAACATTTCCAATATCTACTCAAAAATCTAAACATATTCATCTATATTTAGTTAACATCAAGCATATTAATAAACTGCCACTTCTCACAATATCCCTGTATTTAAAAGCTTCCTAACGAGGAATAATTACTCGGCTACTAGCTTTAAGTTTTATAAGTCAATTATAGTTTTGAACACGCCGTTATAAGTGTAAACTGAAATAATTAAGGAAAATTCAAGTGTTTGGTAAATAATTGTACTACTACTACTTGCAAAACCACAAACTGCTTCATTTAACTGATTCATTTGAATTACTTGTTGGTGAAACTTTGAGTTAGTATCAGAGTATGCATTTTGGCAAGGTTTAAATGTTGGATAATGTAAAAAAAAACAATAAAATAATATTATACGAATAAAAGTAACATCCGTAAACAATTAAATGTGTATGATGCTAAAAAGTTTCAACAAATCGTTCAAGCACTTTACTGAACCTGAAAAAGAAAGTTTATTTTATAATTATATTTCAACAACTATTTTGAAAACTTTCAAAGTTACACTTAATCCTCTATTTGTATTTTGAAGTGTTAACTAAGTGTTTGGAGAACAGACTTGGGTATAAATATTAAAAAAATGGGTAAAGTAAATCTTTGAATTTTTAATTTTCAATATTTATTCTAACTTACCGAATCAGCTTAGAAGTTTAAAGAAAAATACTCGTTTAAGTAAAAGAAGTATTTGTGTAGAATTAAAATGCTTAAAATTCTAAATATCTGACAGGCCTCAATCAAGTACATATAAAATGTATTTATAAACTATAACATTTTGATAAGGTGAGTATTTTGTTTTTTTCTTATCGTCACTTTCTTTTGTATAAAAAATGTAGCAAAATAGAAAATATCAATAAATATTAAAACTAATGGAAAAGTATCTGCTTTTTTTTAACAGTTATATTAAGAAAGTACCACTCTGAAAGCTGATTTTCTACAGGCACCTGTAGTTTCACACTATCGAGTAAGTTAACGACTGCTTGATTAAAATTATAAATTTAGTATGGTCGACTGGCCAAACTTATGAAAAAAAAAGTCTTTTGTGAGCCAAACTTATTAAATAAATATCTTCAAAGCGTAATTATATTAAAAGCTTAAGAAAAAGTCTTTGTTGACAGAATCATTAAAATTTAAGTAGTATTATGAGATTTTACGATTCACTTTCCCTGGTCTAGGTAATTAAAAATAAATACGTTACTAAAACTAAAAACCAACTAACATTAATTTCGGTAAACCTTTGATTCATTCAAGCGTGCAAAACCAAATTAAATTAAAAAAAAAAAAAAACAGAAAAAAACTTAAATCTCCAATCGAATGATATTTAAGAGACTTTACAAAGTACTACAACTTAAATTATAATGATCTCTGTACAAATGTTATTAAAGTTTGAAATTTATATAAAAACTAGCTAAGTATAACAATAATATATTTTAACACAAATAGTCAACAACTAAAATACTGCCCGGTTTTTGTCTGAATCTTAATTTTAGTAAAATTTAATTATAGTGTTCTTATATCCTTATAAAGCTTTGTTTAGTTTCTTTTAGACACTTTAAACACTTTCTAAATTCTTGTTACCTAATCTAATCCATTGATTAGGAAAAACATTTAATACAATAAAAAACAACTAAAACATTTAAATTTTTACAATTTTTAAAGAAGATGATAAAAATTAGTCTTGCTAGAGTTAGTGTCTCTAGTTTGGTCGCACCTTAAGTTGTTTTCTTAAACTAGCAACAACTTATTAAAGTAAATAAATTTATAACCTTTTATATGCAAACTTAGACATAATACTTTTAGAACTAGTTCTGTATTAAAAAAACTTATAAGTTATCGGGACAGCTAAAAGGTTATAAAGACATAAAAAGTTTAAATTGATACATCTACTACCATGCAACTAAAGTTTAGAAACTATTTTGATTGAAAAAACTAAAAAAACGGTGTTGCTTGATAGTATTTAAACTATTTTTACTATTTTAAAAAACCAAAAAAAAATGTTGGTATGCTTTTAGGTTCTATCAATCGCTTTTTTTTATAAGAACTAAATTTATTAGTACAACATGACTTCTGATTTCCTCTTATATCTTAAATTAACTTAATACTACATAGAAAATATTATCAACTTCTATACTACTAAGCTTTACATTATGTATAATCAGATTTGAGTAAATTCAAACCATACTTATAAAATAAATTTGCTTGACAAACTAAACGTTTTTTAATTCTTAAGTAGAAGAATATGTTTAAAAATTATGCTATCATTTGATTTGGCAATCTTTTAAAGTCAATAAACGTTTTAAAATTTCTTTTAATATGTAAATAAGATATAACTGTTTAAAATACAAACAAACATATTCAATTTATTAACTAATTAAAGTTAGTATCATATTTCATCAGTTTGCTTAAAGAAATGTTTTATGCATATGTAATATAATTTTTTTAGAAACTTTTAGAGTTAAAGTAACTAAATTTTGAATTTTTAATCGATCAACAAAATGTGTTTTGTTCTTGTAAATATTTAAATACTATAAAATTTTATAAAACCAACAGGTAGTTATTATTATTTGTTAAAAGCATAATATAGAGTAATTTAGTTGTTAAATAAATTTTATATATTAACTTAAACTATTTAAGTAATAGGTCTAGATTTGATAATAACTTCTCAACTACCATTAAAGTCTTTAAAGTAGTATTTGTAAGCTTAATAAACTAACTAAAATAGGTCTAGTTGAACTAAGTTTTTGAACTAGATTTAGTTTCTGCTTAAAGTAAGCATTAACAGTAAATCTTACAACAGCTACTGTTTAATAAATTGAGTTTTTACTAAACCAATAAACCATGTATAAATAAAGTAACACTGTTAAATAAAGATGTTACTAATGTAAAGTTTAATACCAATTAAATACTAGTGGTTAATTTATATAATCCAATGATCTTCGAATACTTTAAATATCGAAATATTTAAAACTTACAACGCAGTTTTGAAGGTAGTAAAATAGGGAGTAAACAAAATATGAGTAAAAACAAAAACAATCCTGAAAAAAGTGATTATTTGTGCAAGTTTGCGGGTCAGCTGAATGAATATCGCAAAAAAAGATTTATGTGCGATTTCTATATTATGGCTGGCAACACAAGTTTTCCGTGCCATAAAATTGTCCTGAAAACTTGCAGTCAACTGTACAGGTGATTTTAAATGTACTAGTTATTTTATTTATTTTATAATGTCAACAAAAGTTAACTATATCAGATATAATATCAGGTTGTTTTAACAACTTTTTTGAGATTTTTTTTTTGCCATCGTTTAATATACATTTAGTATTATTTTTTCTGAACAACTAAAAAATAGTATTTCAAAGTCATTGACAATGTAGAAAAAGTTATATGTGCAGTACAGATCATTTTGAGTTTCATTACATAAATTTGTTTTGTATTTATTTAAATTATTTACCACGTAAACAAAATAAAATTATTTTTTTAAACAATTTTTCACTCAACAGAGTTGGTGCATTTGATAATATAGAAAAAGTGCAGGGTATCACGCTATCTAGCGGTGAAAAAGGTGTTGAAGCAATACTTGAGCAGATTTACACTGGAAATTTAGAAATCAGTCGCAGAGACTACTTACCTTGTTTGCAGGCTGCTAACGAGCTTGGATTCAGTTATGTGAGTATTTTTTTTTTAATTTATAGTATCGATTTGGTATTATATATTGATGGTTAGCTTATACTCTGCTTTTAGCTATCAACTGCTGAGTATTCAAACAATTCAAGCTCAAAAATAAGACAAAAGTAATAATTGATTATAGTTACTATTGTTGAAATATCTGAACTGATTCATCTATTTTGAATCTCAGTATGTAATCTGTAAATTCAAAACAAAAACAAAAGTAAACTAATTAAAGTAATTTTAAACAGTAAAAAAATGTTGAAAAGTAAATATTAAACTAGTCCTAGTTTTATGATAGTTTTTAATATTTTATTAAGAATGTTTTTTATGATCTAAATACAGGTCGCGGATATTTGCAAAAGCAAAATAAAAGAGAGCTTGCATTGCCCAAACCCGAACGACAAAAACGAGTTTAGGAAGCTGACAGACTTTCTGGTTGTTTGCTACAACTTCATGCCGAGCGACTACAACTTCGACAACAACTCGGAAATAATCGTCTCGAAAACAGTCAGGAAGTTGTCTTCGGAGCAACCATTGCTCGCGCACACTTACTACTTTGTCAAAAACTTGCTACGAAACTCACCAGATATAAGCAGGAAATCTAACAGGTTTAAAAAAATTCCCATTATGATGAAAAAGGCTCCTAGGGCACCCAGTGTGTCTGAAAGTAAAAAAAGTGATGACGTCATTGGTAAAAGCGAGACGGATAAAAAGAAGTTCCGTAAAACCAAATCTCACGGAGGTCCTCTTAAAAGGAGAGCGCCCCTGCCTCCGAAGAGCCCAAAAAACAAAGCTCTTGCGAATAATCCTTTTGGTAGCTCCGAAGAAGACTTTGAAAGGTTTAAAGAGAATGTCAAAGAGTCTGGTATAAAAGCAAACGTTGTAGAAGAAACGGATTCAACAAAAAGTACAGTTATGGAACATGGAAACAGAAATCCTTTTGGAGATATCGAAGAAACGACTAAAGACCTTTTAACTGGTAGAAGCTCATCTAAAAAAAGTGATGATAAGTTTGCGTCAAATGAAAATTTAAAAAATATGATTTCCGTTAGAACTGAACAGCCCGATTCAACCAAAAGTGAAGTTGTAAGTAAAACTAACGATTGTCAAAATCCGTTTGGAAATGTCGAGGAAGACTCGATTTCTTTAAATGAAAATAAATCGGTAACCAACTTAGGTGAAAATGACAAGATAATAGAGTCTGCGGAAAGAAAAAATCCATTCGGAGAATTAGAGGAAACAGATGAAGATAGTTCAATAAGGGAAACTTCATCTAAAAATGATAATGATGAACCTGTAACAAGTAGAAGTTTTGAAGTATTACCGTTTGAGGAAGATTGTGGTGCAGAGGAAACTGACAAACCAAGCAAAGCTGTCAGTAAAAATATTGATGATAATGAAAAAATTGGAAAAAATTCAAGTAACCCGTTTGGAGATATAGAAGAAACCTATGATAACTGTTCAAAAAGTAAAAGTTCATCTAAAAATGATGAGGATGAATCGAACAAGAAAAATCCCTTCGGAGAATTAGAAGAAACATATGGGGATTTTCAGGAACGTTTAAAAGAAAAAACACTAGAAGATAAATCGGACCAGCTGAAAGATGAACTGTGGACTTTAACTGATGAAACCAGTAAAGAAGACAAGTCTCAAGAAAAAGAAATGAATAAAAATAAAAAAGAAAGTGAAGAGAAAAGAAAAAAGTCAAAGATACGTGTACCAAAGGTAATTTTTCTAAATATTATCTAAAATTTAATAAAAAAATAAAAGTATAATGAAATAAAATTATGTTAAACTAAGGTCCCATTTGAATATCAGTTTTTAGAGCAAATCTCTTATCAAATAACCTTTTTTAGAATTTTTATTTATCTTTTAGACAATAGTTTTATTCTTTGTTTAAATAGAGTTTTTAGAAAAAATACTTTATATTCAAATTGGCATTGTTGTAAGAAACACTCCTTTGTATTACCATACCGAATATAAAATACTTTAACATTAATCATACTGTTTAAAAATTTTATGGCAAGTAGAATAAAAACATTTAGTGGAAGTTTGTATAAAATAAAAAAAGTGGCAAAATTAAAACGCCTGCTTTCTTTGGTAACAATAGTAATTGTAATATTTTTTCAGTTCTTAAAAAGTTCAAAGAAGAATAAAGAAACAAAACAGAAATGAAACTAATATCAAGTAGCTGATTCTACACTCATTTCATATTTTAAGTTCTAGTCAAAATTGAATACAAATTATTTGTGATGTATAATTTAAAGTGATTTATGAACTAAAACTTTTTTAATTATATGTTATTAGTACAATTAACGTCAGACTTTTATATAGTTGTAACAAACAAGTTGTTTTTTTTGTTATAGCTTTTTTAATATGTAATTATACTTCAGACCTTAACAAAAAGTTTTTTTTTTAAAAAAGGAACGTCGTTAGGTCAACAAAAAATCTCATAAAATAAGTAAAAATGTGTTCTTTTGTGTTAGACCGCAAAATATAAAAATTACTATATACGTATGCCCGTTAAAAAACTAAAACATTTATTTTTAAACGCGTTTTTTGCAAAATTTATGTATAGATATTTTGTTAAAACTATGTGTAAGAATGACACATATGTTTTTTTATAGTTTGATTAGTGAGGACAACTAAAGAACATTATTTTTGAATTTTTGGCAATTAGCAATCTTTTAGCAATCGTCAGAATTGCTATTTTTGTTTATGAATTACTTAAATATTAGGCTATAGTTGACTCTGACTTTAAGCTCCTTTACATCATAATGCTGTTGTGATTAAACATAGTTACATAATATTTGAAACGAGTTTGCCAAACATTTTCTTGAATAAAAAAAAATACAAATAGTATTATTAGTCTTCAATTTTTATACTATACAATAGATAAACAGTGAATTCAGTTTAAAAGCGACACTTTTGCTATTTGGATACAGTAAAACTCACTATTTTCTTAGAAAGAAAACAATCTTGACTGTATACGATTAAATAACTTTGCATTGCTATTTGCAAACATTAACTTGAATATTTCAAAACAAGTAAAATATCTTCCCTTTAAGCTTAAATTGAAATCAACTAGTTTATCAAACATTTATAAAAATCATCTATTTCTAGGTTCAGTAAGCATTTTTTGGTCGCGGGCCATATTTCAAAATCAAAATAGTTGCAGACCGCAGTTGTAGTTTTGATCTGTTATTCTCATAGAAGACCCAGAATATTTAGTGTACGTTTAAAATTTTCCGGTAATATATACCTAATAATTTCTTTGCTTTTCAATCCAGACCTCAGAAAATCAAGTGTAGGTACCATAATTTTTTTTTCGCCAGCCGCAGTTTACCGACTCCTAATCTAGTTCACAGTTGCGTTAAAAAAGTTAATAAATATTTCAATGTACTCGAAAAAAAAAATCAAGCATGATTCAGTTTTTATAAACTTTATTGTTTTCTTCTATATCAGGTGACGTCATATAAGAACAAATGCAAGGCTAAGTAAACAATCTACTTATTTTTTTAAAATTATATATTATTGATAAAAGGCTTAGTTTATGTCAATTTAGTTTTGGCAATCTTTTTAAAAATTTTCCTAGAAAAGTTTATCGCTGGCTGCGCTGTATAAAATAATTTCTTTTGTTGGCCGTAGTTGATTAGTATAAATGTAGTAATAGTACTAATTTAAACCAAAAAATTGGGTAAACCAAGCTTCATTAAAATACTCGAAGTTGTTAGATTAAGTGCCTTGTTTAACTTAGTTAACTTAATCACTATTAAATCTTTTACCGATTTAAAATAAGTTTTAGCTGTTAGTATATTGCCGGTGGCAGAATGTTGCTTCCAGACCGCATACCGCAGTTTGCCGAATCATGATAAAAAACTAAATTGCTGTATGCAGAAGTTTATATGGTACTTGAATGATAATTATTTAATTTAAAGTCATGACCTTTTGTAGCTAAACAAAACACACCTACTTTCTGTTATGATTTAATTTAAATTACGATGATAGCGATTAATAATATTTAGTTGTAATGAAAACATATACGTTTAATTTTTATTTTAAAACTTATAAATCTAATTTGGAAATTAATTAAAAGAACTAGTTGTTATGCTTATTAATCAATAAAAGTGTCTGATAAAATCTCTATTGTAACTTTTTGATTTTTTTATTAAAATAAAAATAAATGTACTGGAAATTATTTAAACAATTTAAACCAGTTACACTAATATATATACTACGATTAGTTTATATAACAACAAAACAAAAATATTACCTTAAAATGAACGGTTTATATAACAACGTTTACATACTATCTTAAAAATAAAAAATAGTATAATGTAAAGTGAGTTTCTAATCATTAGTTGTTGTCAGTAATTTGTAAGACAAAACGAAACTCATGTTATCTAACATGAACAACGATTTATCTGATCAATTGTAATGTAGTATTAAGATTACTACAAGTAAAAGCTAACTTAAAAAATAGTTTACTTTACATTGTAATTAATCTCAATACAACATATAAAGTCACTGTAAGACTATAAAACATAACAAGGTGAACTTTACAGTGGATTAAAGTATCATAGTAAGTATAAGTAGTTAATTCTATTAAATAATTTTTTGAAACTTAGCTACAGTTAGAAAATCATAACAGTCGTACTTTCTAAAAAAGTTAAAAAAAAAAGAAGCTTTTTAGTAGTATAATAATAGAACTATAATTAAAGTTCAAATTTATAATTTTTTTTCAGTTTTTGTTAAGGAAAGAATTCAACCGTTAAGTTATATTTCGGACTATACACAGAGTATAATAGTTCTTACTTATTAGTTTCTATATTGAACTTCAAAATAGTGTTTAATGATTTTATCTATATTTATTTAAAAAACAACACTTTTGTTACTGACCGATTTCTATCGGTGTTGAAATAGATTTTTAACATATTTTATTCAAATTTATCACTAAATATATTAAATGCTTTTCAACTAAAAAATTGATTTTAAAACAAAATAATTAAAAGTTCAACATTGTTTAAAATAATGAGATAATTTATATAACAAAGTTATTGTAAAGGTTTTTAGTACTATTTAAAATACGAAAATTCACGAAAAATTTGTTTCAACAATAAAAATAAAAATAAGTTTTCTAGCATACTGTTAAATAAAGTTAGCTGAAAAAAGTTTTTAAATAATTTCATTGAGTTGGTAAGAAAAATATTTAATTGATTAAATAGGGTAAACTTATTTTCACCCAATATATTTTTTCTTTTTAATTGTTTTCAAGTATGACTACAGAGTTAATTGATAACTTATTTTATAGTTTAGTTTCAGTTTATTATTAAATGTTTTCTGAGGCGTTTACTATAAATAAATTGTTAGTATATTAAATAAAAATAAAAATCTTATTAACAGAAATGAAGGAAGTGATTATCTACTTGTTTTTCTTTATGGTCATGAGAGCTTATGCAGGTTATTTTACTTTTGGTGTGTTTTTGTTTTAAATGTAATTTTAGAAAAATAAATTATAAATTTTATAAATACGAAAAAAAAATTTAATTTAAAATTCAAAAAGAACTTCGATAGTTTTTTTAAGTTGTCTTTAGTTATACAAACATTTTTTTTATTTCGACATTGTATATAAATGTCAAAAAGTTTAAGCATATGTTATTATAGAAATAACTCTTTCAATTTAGCATCTGAGTTTTTTGCATTAATGACTTGTTTAGTTTAAAAAGTGCAGTTCATAATTCTAAATTGAAACTAAGTTACTTTCTATAGAGTAACATGTATAAAAATACTAAAGTTAGATCTATAGTACTATCTTGATTTTTATTATACTTAAAAAAAGTTTCTTGCACTTGTTAAACTGATCAAAAAGTACATATACATGAACTATTACCTCTAGGCGTTTCTTTTGTAGCAGCAATTTCTGGA
>NW_028139348.1:51954-98136 GCF_965202585.1 Thalia democratica | reverse complement strand
ATTATAAAAAGACTATTTAAATACAATACAAACCAGGTTAAATAAAAAGTATTTTAAAAGATTAAATAAAACAAAAAAATTTCATAAAATAATATCTGCTACTGAAGTCTAATAAAATGTGTAGGATGAGGTTCATGACTGCTTGCAAGTTTTTCTAATCTGATTCTTAATCAGTAAAAAAAAGCCTCCTTTACAAATATCTAGTTTAGATCTTTTGCTCAAGATGTTGATAACTGAACTGAAAGCTTTCTCAACAACATAGCTAGAAGGAAAAACTATAAACAATAATCTATGTTACTCTCAAATGATTGGATACTTTTGCTTTAGTTTTTGTTGAGTCCAAAAGCTTTCATTTCGTTCTTTTGAAAAATTCACTTTTAGTTTAAGGTCAGTCACTTTTCAAAATACAATTGAAAATATCATGAGGTGATATAACTATCACCTCATGATATTTCCAATTGTTTTTTGAAAAGTTACTAAGTTAGACTAAGAAATAAAACTATACAGGGTTGCCAATTTACCTAGAAACTTAATAATATATAACATAGATTTTTATGAACAATTTATGATCCCAAATAACATATATGTCAGGTTATAAAATGGTGAGGGATTCCGATAGTCTATGATCTATGTAATTGTTAAATAAGAAAATATATGAATGAAAATATGTAATTTACTTGAAAGTAGGAGTCATAAGTACTTGATTTTTTTCTCTATATTTTACATAAATAAAATAAACTTGTTTTGTTTAAGTTTTACTTCAGGGTCAAATATTTACTAGCAAGCTAAAATTATCAAATTAGCAATTTAAAAATTAAAAATTTTATGACAGCCCAAAATTTCATAATCGCCCCCTTTTCGCCCCCTTACTAGTTATCGCCCACCCTTTCGCCCCCTTACTAATTATCGCCCCCCGACTTACTAAAATCGCCCCCAGGGGGGCGATATCGCCCACTTTGGGAAACCCTGCTTTAGAGACTGTTTGAATATAAAACCTGATTAGACCTGAGCTTACCAAATGAAGTGACCTGTAGAGTGTTTGTGCTAAAATGAATTTTAATTTTTTAATTACAAGAATATTTGTCTTTAAAATTCTCGTAGGATAAAAGCCAGAATGTTTTTGAGGCATTATAGATTGATGAGCAAGACAAAAAAAACTGTAATTATGAATAAAATTTGAAATAGATAAGCAAGAACTGTTAGGCAACAAAGCTAATGTTAAACAAAATAAAATAGATATTTTTTTAACTTGAAGATAAAAATACTAATCTATCATAGTCCTTTTATTGTGTGCACAATAGATGCAAAATCTCAGGTTGGAAGAATTTTGTAATTAAATCCTAGTTTTTTTTTATCTTTAGTTATTCTTGGGCTGAGTTATTAAAATTAATAAGTAAAACTTTATTATAATTACTTCTAATAAACCATTTACGTTTAACATAAAGTGTGCTGTAACCTTTTTTCTTTCAATATTTCTGCCAGGTTTTTTAAAGTACACACTTTGGGTTTATTTTTAGTTTAAAGTTAAGTTTAAGGTAAGTAACTGTTTTGATAAGTATAAAAACATTTTAAAAATGATGTAAAACTACTTTAAATATGTTTTTTAATAAAAAAACTTTCATTGATGACAAATTTTTTTTTATTTGTACGATAGATTTTTTAAATCAAATCGAATCTTTACTACTGAATATGTGAAAGTTGTTAAAATTCAAAGTTTTTCCAGATATTTTTCTAATTTTCCAATTTCAAGGTTTTTTAGCCTAAATTGTCAATTATCCAGGTTTTTGCAGGATTCCAAGTAAAGTGGCAACCCTGTATAAACAATGATATAACACCTAATAATAATATACTGTGATCTTAAACTCTTTGACATGATGACTTTAAAAAATTTAAGCTAATACTTCTTAGTTTTTATTTTATTAATCTTATAAGTCATAACTAAAAAATTTTTTTATTAACAAGACAGTTCAAAAAAAATTTAAATACATGAAATACAACAAAATAAACTTTAATTGAATTAAAAAAAAATACTATTAAACCTGTCACAACTTACTTACTACACAATTAAATTAATAATCATTAACAATAGATGGTTGCTGAAAAGCATATTATTTCAAAATCGTGATTAAAATAATTTTATGGTTTTGTAAAATAGACCTCAGCATTAAAAAAAAAATTGCTATAAAATATATGCTTTTTAGGTACTGTTAGAATATAAAACCTGATTAGACCTGAGCTTACCAAAGTGAAGTGACCTGCAGAGTGTTTGTGCTAAAATGAATCTTAATTATTTGCTTACTAATATTTGTCTTGCAAATTCTCGTAGGATAAAAGCCAGAATGTTTTTAAGCCAACATAGTATCATGAGCAAAGACAAAAAACTGTAATTATAACTAAAACATGAAGAGAATAAGGAAGAATTGTTAGGCAACAGAGCTGAAGTTAACCAACATATTGCATTTTTTTAACTTGAGAGTAAAAATAATAAATTGTTACAGTCCTTTTATTGTGTGCACTCTATAGAAAATTTCAAGTTGTAAGAATTTTATAATTAAGTCCTAATAATTTTTTAGAAAAATTATTCTCGGACCGCATTTATTAAAAATAGAATGTATAACTTTATTATAATTACCTTTAATAAACAATTTACTAATAACATAAAGTGTAACCTTTATTTTCTAGTAAAATATTTCTAAAAATTGTTATTATATTCTTTTAAATAAATTCATAAGAAAAAAACTTCAAAAGATTGCAACTACATAAAGTATAACAAGGTAAGATTGAAAAGAAGCCAAGAAAAAAATTCTCTATCCTGGTCACAATTTATGTACTAAAAAATCAAATAAATAATCAAAAACTATAGATGGTTGCTCAAAAGCATGTTGTCGAAATAAAAAATTACTTAAAATAATTTTATGATTTTGTAAACTAGACCTCAGAACTGAATAAAAAAAGTTTTAGTCGTACGTATGTGCTTATTAGAGTCTATTAAAATATAAAACCTAAGTAGACCTGAGCTTAACAAAATTAGAAATCAAGCTGAATAGTAGTAACCTGCAGAATTTTGGAGCTAAATAGAAATTAATATTACTAATTTTAAGGATATATCTCTTGCGAATTCTCGTGGGATAAAAGCCAGAATGTTTTTGGGCCAAAATAGATTCATGAGCAAAGACAAAAAACTGTAATTATATATAAAATGTGAGATGAATAAGGAAGAACTCTTATGCAAAAAAAAAAAATTGAAGTTAAACATCCTAACAAAATATTATTTTTACTTTGAAATTAAAAAACTATTTATCATACTCATTTTATTGTGTGCAGTCTATGTCAAGGTTCAGATTAAAAGACTTTTATAAGTAATGAGCCTAAAAATTTTACTTAGAAAAATTAACTTCGGGCCGCACTAAAAAAAATAGAAAGTTATACTTAATTATATTTACCATTAATAGTTCATTAAATAATAATATGGAGTGTGTTTCAACCTTTTTTTTTGTTAAGTTTTCCTAAACTTTATTATTAAATTTTTTTCAAAAAACTGATAATAAAAACATATTATGAAATTAGACATTTAAAAAGACAATTTTTTATCTTGGTGACAGTTCATTTACTAAACAACTAAATAAAATATTTATAATAAGAAGATGGCTACTAAAAATCATAATGTTCTAACAAAAAAAAAACTTTTGATAATAACATAGTTTTTTTGAACTAGTCCTCTGCATATCATAAGATAGCCGTAACATATATGTCAAAATAATCAAGACTAGAGTAATAGTGTTGGTCAGAAAATAATCTTTATTGTGTCTGAGCTTGCAAGATAAGGTTTTTAGCTGCACTAAAGTAATTTTAAAGTGATCATACTAGAATTATATATACTTACTACCTAAACGGAAGTTTATCCTGCAAATTTTCCTAGCAGTAAAGCAAGAGTTTTATATGAGTCGAGATAGGTTCAATAGCAAAGACAAAAACTGTAAAAATAAACTAAGTATGAGATTATTTTACTTTTAAAAAAAATATTAATGGTTATCTAACTAAGGATAACTGTCTATTTTTGTTAAATGCGGGCAGAGGTTAATTTTTCTAATTAACATTTATAGGCTCGTTACATAAAAAATTCTTCCCATATAAGCCTTGGCATAGAGTGCAAACAATATAAAGACTATGATAAACTATTTTTTGCTTTCAAATTTAAAAAAAATTGTTAAGTGTTTAACTTCAGCTTTTTTTATATATACGTTTTTCCTTATTTATCTCACATTAATTTTGTAATTACATTTTTTGACTTTGCTCATTAATCTATTTTGGATCAAAAACATTCTGGCTTTTATCCTACGAGAATTTGCAAGACAAATATTTTTGTAAGTAGAAAATTTAAATCCATTTTAGCACAAACACTCTGCAGGTCACTTCATTTTGGTAAGCTCAGGTCTAATCATGTTTAAAATTCTTCCAACTTGAGATATGACATAGAGTGCACACTATAAAAATACTGTGATAAACTAATTTTTTTACCTTCAAGTTAAAAAGAATATTTATTAAGGTGTTTAACTTCAACTCTGTTGCATAACAGTTTTTTTTATTCATTTCACATTTTATCCTAATTACAGTTTTTTGTATTTGCTCATGAATCTATTTTGGCTCAAAAACATTATCCAAATTCCTACGAGAATTTGCAAGACAAATATTCTTGTAAGTAAAAATGTTTAATTTCATTTTAGCACAAACACTCTGCAGGTCACTTTATTTTGGTAAGCTCAGGTCTAATCATGTTTTATTTTCTAACCATAAAAAGCATATATTTTAAGGCAAAATTTAAATTTTTTAGTGCTGAGGTCTAGTTTACAAAACCATAAAATTCTCTAAATTTTTTTTTTGAAGTAATATACTTTTAAGCAACCATCTATTGTTATTAATTAATAATTTTATCGTGTAGTAGATAAGTTGTGACAAGAATTATAAAAAATATTTTTTTTTTCCAATTTAATTGTAGTTTATATGTTGTATTCATGTATTTAATTTTTCTTTGAAATATCATGTTTAAATTTTTTTTTTACTTATGATTCATAAAAATAATACATACACTAGTAGTGATTAACTAAATTTTTTTCAAGTCAGTTTGTCTAAGAGTTTAAGATCACAGTATGTGATTTATTGGTGTTAAATCATTTAATTTCAAAATTTAACAAAAGATAATACTGGGTCACCATTTACCTGAAATCCTGAAAAAAACCTGGAAATTTGCAATTTATGCAAAAAAAATTTGATTTTGGTAAATTTGAAAAAAAAAAACTGAAAAAACCTGGAATTTTCAAGAAAAATAACTAAAAATCCTCGAAAAACCTTTTAACCATTGCTTATGAATATATTTTGGCTCAAAAACATTTTGGCTTTTATTCACGAGAATTTGCAAGATAAATATTAGTAAGTAGAAAATTTAAATTCAAAATAGCACAAACACTCTGCAGGTCACTTCATTTTGGTAAGCTCAGGTCTAATCAGGTTATATTTTCTAACAGTCTCTATAAAGCATATATTTTATGGCAAAATTTATTTTTTTTTAGTACTTAGGTCTACTTTACAAAACCATAAAATTAATTTAATATTTTTTTTGAAATAATATCCTTTTCGGCGACCATGTATTTTTAATTATTAATAATTTTATTGTGTAGTAAATAAGTTGTTACCAGTAATTAAAGTGTTATTTTTTTTTAATTTAACTTAAGTTTATTTTGTTGTATTTAATGTATTTAATTTTTTTGAAATCTCATGTTTATAAAAGTGTTTTTTAGTTATGATTTTTAAGAATAAATAAAAATAAAAAAAGTGGTGATTAACTTAAATTTATTCAAGTCATTTTGTCAAAGAGCTTAAGATCACAGTATGTTATTATTTGGTGTTATGTCATTGTTTATACAGGATTACTACTTTACCTGGAATCCTGAAAAAACCTTGAAATTGACAATTTAGGCAAAAAATACCTTGAATTTGTAAAATTTTAAAAAAATTATAGAAAAACTTTGAATTTTAACAACTTTTTCATATTCAGTCGTAAAATTTCGACTCGACTAAAAAAATCTATCCTACAAATAAAAGAAAGTTGTAAACATCAAAAGTTTTTTTAATACAAAAAATATTTATCTTTACAGTATCTTTTTCATGTTTTTATACTTATTAAAACAGTTGCTTACCTTAAACTAAACTTTAAACTAAAAAGAAACCAAAAAGTATGCACTTTTAAAAACCTGGAAGAAATCTGGAAAACGTTGAAAAAATTTTAGAAAAATAAGTGACAACCCTGTATATTAATTAAGTTAGTATTAAGCTCAAACTTAAACAACTGAGGTTAATAGTCAATTTTATCTAGGAAAATTTCTGTGCTCACGACTTAAGTAATTCTCTTGACCCTTGATTTGGACTTTAGAATTTTACACACAGTACACAGACTGTATTTAGTTAATTACTAATATAATCCATTTAATCTCAGCTAAATGCATTTATGTCTTTGCTCTTGAACCTATTTTAGCTTAAACAACATTCTTGCCTCTGTCCTACGAGATTTCGCAAAAATAAATATCCTTGTAGGTATTTCATCTTATTTGATTATAGTATGAGTTTTCTCAGTCTTGGACCATTTCAATTAATCATGAAATCTTGATGTAAGGCTCTGGCCTGATTAGGATTGTTTTTCTAGCCAACTTTATTAAACATTTGTCTTTTTAATTTATGACAGATATTTTATAGCTAACTATATAGTGTATTTAGTTCTGAATTGCTTAAAGTTTTATTTATTTCATCAACTTTATTTAAATTTACCACCTATATACTATTGTTTATTTATTTAGTTGTGCAGTGTCTTACTTTTGACGGAAAGAATTTTTATTTTATTCTTTTATTGCATCTTTTTTGGAAGACCTTGGTAGTTTAAATAAAATAAAATTTTTAGTTTAAATAAGCTGGTTTTATCTAAAGTTTTTTATTTCAAAGTTTAATATTTACACAGAAAAGATAAAATTTAAAATTTAAAAGTTACAAAAATAGAAAATAGGTTATATCTAAGCAGATTCCCACGTACTTATAGCTATATTTTATTATTTTGGTTTTAATTATTTATTCAGTTAATAAAAATATTTTACAATTTATGTCAAACAATTAAAAGCTAAATTAATACTGTTATTAGTGCAGAGGTATACTTTACAAAAAAAATACATTTACTATAAAATTTACTAAATAAATAGTTTTGTGATACTAAACTATGCTGTGTTAGCTTTCATTCTATATGTGAGTTTACATTACGATCAACTTAAGTATATTGTATTCGGCATCTTTAGGAACCAAAATTTCTCGATCTTGTGAAAAATTACTCATAGGTCCATTATAAACACATTATATTAAAACAAATATTAACACTGATGTTTTAGTTGGTATTAAAAGCTAAATGAAAGTTTATAGAATAGGTTTAAAGACTTCAAAGTAGAGAAAATTTACCCTTTATTTCAAGACTAATCATAAATCAAATAATTATAGTTTGGAATTTTCTGAATTCTTTTTTTAACTCTTCTGTAATACCTTTAAAATACTTATAGGCCAACATTTAAAGTTCACAAATAGTAATTACTAATATCTTATAGAATTTATAAATAGTACAACAGTGCTGTGAGTACAATAATACAGCTGTAACGTGTTCATTATGCTTTCATGTTGAGCTCATAACTATTTTTTTTGAGTACTCAATACTAGCTATATTTTCAGTGATTTTAAAAGTTTAGAAAAACTTAAAAATAAAACTTTTAAATTATTAGATTAGTCTGTTATTTGACATTTTTTATTAGACTTAATTGTTATGTTTTCCAAATAAGTCATGTAATAAAATTTTTAGGTTTACAAAAATATTTCTAACATGCTCAAACAATTTTTCCTTTTGTGTGCATTTTTAATTGTTTGCGGGTCGTGCTCCTCCGCAACAATGCACGATCTAGATTCCAATATCGACCCCCACTCGTGCGACCCGGACGATCTGCACTGCCAGAGGCTGAGCTCGGCCAGAATGAAAAGAATAGAGGAGTTTCGAACGACTCTGCTCGAAAAACTGGATCTGGACAGCGTTCCGAACATCAGCGCTTAAGACTTGCCCAGCCCGGCAATGATCGAGTCCCTGAAGAAGAGGTACGGAATCACGGAAGAAGCTGATCAGAAGGAAAGTTTGTCGAACAAGGAGCTCATCATACTTGCGACACCAGGTTATATTTTGATATGAGCCTACTAGGTATAGTTTTTAAGTGTACTTTTTTTAACAGTCAAAAAACCAATAAGAATTAGATAAAAAAAAAATAAAAATAAAATAAAGAAATTTTTTTTTAGTTTTAGGCTTTATGATAAAACTTATTGAAAAAACTTACCTTAAAGTTTAAGTAAAGTTTTTTAAAAAGTTATTTTGGATATAGATTTAGATTTAGATTTAGAAGAACTGTTGTACGTAAATTTAAAGCTAAACTGAATAAATTATAGCATTTCAAAACTTTTACTTAATTTGTATTACGTATGTTTAGTGTATATATATAATTTTTTGTTTTGTAATAGATAACACGATTAAGAAACTTTAGTTTTATAACTTCAGCACTTGTGGTTATTCTTAAACTATTATAATAAGTAGTACTCAAATTAATGGAGTACACTTCTATCTTTAAAAAAAACTTAAAATTAGTACTTTTTGTTAACAGCGGATTTCAAAAATTAATCGGAATCGATTTTAGGACTTTTTTAGTTTAATTAAACTAATACGTTCAAAAATAATAAAAGTCAAAGTCAGTTTTTTATTGAAATGTTTCGATAAATTTTTTTATTGCATAAAATCAAGTTCTAGCTTTTAACAATACTTTTTTTTAGTTGAAGTGCGGTCAAATGAAACTAAAAAAAAAAAATTTTAGTTTGCATTTTACGGATGACTAACTGACCTTAAAGCATAGTTTTTTTTTACAATTCTTAAGTAATAATGTATTAAAGTGTATAATTCTCAAAAAATACCAAGACTTAAAACAATGTTTTAAGTTAGTTTTAAACATTCGCACTTAACAACTTGTTCATTAATCATATATTCAATTTATAAAAGTTAAACTGCTAGAATATTAACGCAGTCAAACGTAAAAGTTAAAAAACACGTTTTTATGTTATTTAGGTATAGTTTTTCCCTTTTCAAACATAAATTTATATGTACACAACGACCTTTAAATAAATTTTAAATTTTTTTAGTGAGCGAATCTGAGCGCGAGCAGGGAACCAGGGGCAGCTACTTCGAGATCACGCAAAATGAGAGAAGCTTCATTGCGAAAAAAGCTTCTCTCTATTTGTACGTCAAGCCTCAAGCTGGCAGAACGAAAAACGAGACCCAAATCAACATTGTCAAGTACAGGACTGCCGCCGACGGCGCCTCGGAGTCGTTCAGTGGACCGAGACGGAAGGTCAAGCTGATAAGCGACAAGGGGCATTGGAAAAAGTTGGATGTTTTAAGCCACGTGAACAAGTGGCTGGAAAATGACGAAGAGGAGCGCCGAATTCGAATTTACGCTGAAGACGATCAAATTTTGTCCGTTGACTTCACTGATAAAAACAGCCCCTATGTAAGTTTCACTTTTAGTTGTAAATTTATTCTCTATACACATTTCTGCGATATATTAAGCTATACTAACTTATACAAACCTTTAAAGTTATAATATATATGATTTTTTTATGTGTAAAAACTACCATTAAACAGAATAATAAACTAATACTAAAAATTTAACATGAAAACAGAGACCTTACATACAAGTTTCGCTGGAAAAAAATCCAAAGATGAAAAGCAGGAGTAAGCGCGAGTTGAATACCAGGGACATGACTGAGATCTGCGCAAATAAATTGTTGCAACCTTCTCACTGCTGCCGTCACGATCTCAACATCGAGTTCAGCTCATTAAACTGGAACTTTGTGGTTTTTCCGAAGTCTTGGAACGCTTACTACTGCTCCGGGCCGTGTCGCTCCCAAGACATGTCAACGATGCGAGGTCAGTTGGTGTCCATGACCAACCAGGTCATAGACAAGGGCGCACGAGACGGCTGCTGCACCGCGAAAGAGACCAAGCCGCTCAGCATCATGTACTACGACGGTTTGAACAACATGGTGCATAAAAAGTTGGATGATATGTACATAACTAAGTGTGGGTGCGCATAAGTCGACGTAAGAACTAGCTGCACAATATTTGTAGATATTTAGAAAAATTAAAATAGTAAATAAACTGTTCAAATAATACTTGTATTGTTTTTATCTTAGACGTTTTTCTATAATTGCAGTTTATTTTGTAATAAGATAGTAATAAACAATAGGATATACCTTATTTTGGTTAGTGAATTTTAGCAATTCCACTACTAATCTAAATCTAATATGTGGTGAATTTCTACTTATTTTAAAATGTTTAGTTTGCTATTTTATAAACTTAGTGATTTTCTAACCAAGATACCTAGTATTTGAAAAGCAATATAGTTAAGAGTTTAATGCAAATATAGTTAGTAGTACTTATTAACTTATTTTTTTTCTTGTTAACCTTAAAAAGGTTTCAATATGTGAATTCATTTGCAAATTGACAACTAAAATTGTGTAAAAAAAGAATTACTACTTAAAAAGCCTATAACTGACAGTTACTAACACTTTAATAGTTTATGATACATAAAAAAAAGTAAGTTTTATCACTAAAAATAAAAATTTAATAAAACCTTTAAATAAAAAACCTCAATAAATATTTTAAAGATGTAAAGTTTAAAATATTTAGATTGAAAGCGGTGGAGAACTATAATACAATAAATTTACTTTTTTCTTTAATTTTTTCCAACTCGATAAAGTTCAAAACTTTGCTATCTAATTCTAATTTTTTTTTTGTATTTTTATTATTGATTGATTAGTGTTTTTATAAGTTGAATTTAAAATCTATGTTTTTTTGTTGTAACAATGCTGAAATCTACCAAAACTATATGCAGCACGCAGTATGGTCATTTCAAGTCAAACTGCCGCCTCTGATCATGTCTTTATTTTAATTGGAATTCATCCCGTAACAAAAAAAAAAAACACAAGCTGTTCTTGAGTTTAATATCGAGTTTAAAAAACGTCTCATGTAGAATTTAAGGGTGATTTAATTTTTGTTTTTATTTTTGATTATTCAAAAACTAAAAAACTATATAAGCGACCTGTGAATGTTTTACTTTTGAAATTTGGTCCACGAAAACCAAATAAATGCAATTTTATCATTTAGTAACTTTTAGTGGTTAAGAAAACCATTTTAAATGATAAGATTATCATGGTTCAGATAAAAACATAGTTTTGCGCAGGGAAAAGTCTGCTAGGAGTATAAAATAGAGTAGGGTTTTCTAGAATGTCCGATATTTTCCTAATATCATTTTAGTAAGATAGCGGATGTTAAGCTGCAAAAGATTTTTGTTGAATTTTCTGCGCTAATCTACCATTGTTTAGCTTTATCAGCCCTGTTTGCAACATATTTTTTGTATCAATTATTTACCTCATAAGTTTTCTTAAATCTCAGGTTATTTTACGTTTTTCGATTTTATTTTTGTTTATTGTTAGAGTGTAATCGTTTGGTCTATTTAGATTGCTTACAAGAAATAATTTTTACTAAACTTAATTTCAAAAAAATATTCGTAAAACAACATAAAAATATGCTTTTATACGGTAAAAACAGCAAAAGTAGTGTTTTTATGTATCATTTTAAGCATTCACTGTCTTAAAATACGAAAGTTCAGGTTTATTTTGCTAATTTTCTAAAAAAGAATTTATTTAAATAAAGTAACTACAAAGTTTATAACGGTTTGAAAATATAATTCCATATAAGAACAATTTTAAGATTTGATTTTATTTCAAAAAAGCAACTATGCTAGCGCTTTTATGTATAAATTTAAGCATTCGTCATTTCAAAAGTACATAAGTTTAAGTTTATTTTACTGAAGTTCCCCAAAGGTAATTATAAAATGACGCAACTAAGAAGTTTTAAACCGTTTTACTGAGAATTTATTAGTTAAAAACTATTTTAAGATTTGCTTTTATACTGAACAAACAACAAAACTAGTTTTTCATGTAAATTCTTAAGAATTCATCTTAGAAATAAATAGCTTAATTTTTTTCTGCTAAAGCTCCAAAAAGATAAACATTTAAATGTAACAAATACTAAGTTTTTCTAAGGTTTTTAAAAATCAAGTATTTGGTCCCATATTTAAAAAAAATATCAACTAAAATTTAGAAAAACTGTCCAAAGTAGTAAAATAACGATAAACAGATACGGTGAACCTACTTCAAATGTGTTAATCAAAAGAAAAAATGATACATATTTTTTTAATCATTACTATAGATTTTTTGTATGTAATTAAAGTTTTGTTATTTAATTATGTAAATTTTTTAAAATTCCCTGTTTTTTATCTCAAATGTCATGCTTTTTTTTTCAAATTTTCTTAAAATATGTTTTTTTTTGCTAAAGCTAATAATTTCCAGGTTTTAGACAACCCTGTGTGGTGTATGACTCAATAATAAAAAGCTTATTGTCCAATATTCCAATACTTCCTTGGTCCAAACTCTCTTGGGGCTTATTTTTGTGTTCGATTAACAATTAATTTGTTTTGTTTTCTTTTGATTTATTACAACAGTTAGTTCATTTTTAAATATTGTCAAATGTTCTAAAACAATAATAATTAAAAACACTACTAGTGAATTTCTTTTACAGAATTGTAAACTATGATTTTTATATATAATATTTGTTGACCGTGGTTATCATTAATTATGAATATACAAAATTAAAAATTGACTATCATTAGTTGAAAGTAAATAAGTAAATTAATTAAAAAAGTCATTTATCGAGCAATACAAGCAGTACACTTAAATTTAGCTCATCCAGCCAGAGTAAATATTTCATGCACAATTTACGTACGCCAATTTGTAGGCTTTTTTATTTGACTAAGTTTAAAAAGTTCAGAACAAGCAAAAAAAACAACAATAAACTTAATAAAATATAAACTTCCTTATTCAATTAGCATTTAAGAAATAAAAATAAGTAGACTAAAATTAAGCTTTTGTAAATCTAGCAGTTATATAGTATAGTTTCTATCTAAAATTAAAAATATTCAAGAAATTATTCTTTTAAAACTTAAGTAAAAACTCAGAAAATTTCTATCTATTCTAATAGAACTAGTTTATAAAAGTCTGTGTTTGAATAAAATACAGAAAAAACTTAAAAAAAAAAAGAATATTTGAATAATTTATTCTATTAAAACATTTAAATTTGATAGCTATTTTGAAATCATTAATAATAATGTAACTATTTTAAAGCAGAGCATTTCTTATGGAATATAACTTATTGTCCTTTTACTAGATATTTTTAGCCATCAACTAATAAGTATTTTGGGCTAACCTCCTAATTTGAAAATAGTATTAGAATTCTACAGATCGAGTATATTTCAATTAAATAGATGCTTAAGTATATTTATTACAACTTAAAAAAAAGTGTTAATTTTCGTATTAAAACAATAATATTTTACAGTTTAGTTTTTTTTAATTTATTATTCTTTAATGAATTATTGTACTTAAAAAATTAACAACTTTCGGCGACTAATCTCAAGTAACGTTTAATGTCAGTAAGCCTTTGCTTTTTTAAATATAAAGATTCTTAAATAGTCTAAAGATGAACGAGCGGGCCTGGGAGTGTGTTTGTTTTGATTTAAGCGACGATGATCCTTGCTGCGTTCAAACTTATGCGTGCCCGATATGTTGTAATGACAATTAGCATAGAAATGCATCGAACTATCCTGCCACACATTGAAAGAGCTTTAAGTTGCTATATAAATCAGCTATTATATTTTAAAACAAGCTCATTTTAGCTTTCAACATTATGTACTGGAATCAAGCTAAGTTGCATTTGTTTAAGGTTTTTTATTAAACATGCTTACATTGAATATTTAAATGGTTAAGATAGATTTTTTTTTTAATTTAACTAGTGATTGAAACATAATTTCTGCTATCTACATTTCTGCTCATTTAAAACAATTAAATAATTAAATTCATAATTCAAAGATCTAGTATGTTATATGATTCTTTTATTCTTGATTAACTATTTAGAATAACTTTCATTCTTTTTAATTAGTATGTTTATCATAAATTAATTTTACATTACAATATTGAAATTGTCTTAATAAGCGGAGTGAGTATTTTTTTTAGTAGAGCATTGTCAACCCTAAATCTAAAAACTTAATTAGTATTGGGTAGCTCTAATCTTATCATCAAGGAAATAAATCAAGCCTTCGACACACTATTTGTTTCATAACAACTTACGCACAGCAAACACTTTTTATTAAATTATTGCAAAAAATAAAAAAAAATATGCTTTTAAGCTTAATTGTAGTTCACAGAAAATGTTGTTACTTAATTATTTATTGAAACTTTGATTTATAATAGTTTTTGTAGTACTATCCGGTCCACAAAAAGATTTTTATGCTAAGTATAGCCCGTAGACTATGTTAAAGTTAACTAATTGTGATAATAGTAAATATATAAATATATTTGTTTATTTAATAATACTTTTAAAAAGTTTCACGTAAAAACCTCAAACAGATTATGGTTAATAAGTTTACAGCTAATTTTCTTATACAATTTGAAAAAAATACTATATTCATAAAATAAATCTAGATATTTTTGAATAGATTCACTAGTCTAACTTGTAGATAGCTAACTTAAACCTTAAGAGTTATTCATCGAGAAAATTACATAGTCAATTTATATTTAAAAACAAGTTTTAATTATAATTATCTATACTATCTTACTTAACTTGTCTTTGCTTTAAAATAATTCATAATCGTTTATAATATATTTACTTATCAAATTCAAAAATGATTTAAGAATTTTAAAGTTAAATAAGTGAGAAATTAGTTTGTTAAGTAATACTGAAAACTCAATTTTATATCTGAGAGTAGTTTGAAATCACGATATAGATCTTTAATTTAAAATGTTAAATAAACTAACATAACTGTAAAGTATTTTAATTGTTAGTATGTATTAGCTAATACATACTTTGGTGTATGTATAATAATGCAAAAACTGGTTTATATTCTATTTCGTTTGTATTCAATTTTACAATACTAACGTATGTAGTAAACACATATATATGTGATAAATAAAATAAAGTTAGAAACAAAACACAATAACTTATATGGTTTTTAAAGCTGTATTACTAAGCAAAAAAAAAATTACTTTTATCAAAATAAATTCTGAAGAAAAATCGTGTGTTTGCTGTAATAAACAAGTGTTTAAAACAAGTTTCAAAGCTATTAATGTATTTGTAAATTTTTTTATCTTAGTTTTATTTAAATATGTTGTATATTATAGCATTTTTTTTATTTAAATGTAATGAAAAACCTTCGTTTAACAAAAAAGCATAGAAGAATAAATTGCATATGTAATGTGCTTTGTGTATTTAATATCAAAAATTGCATTAGTTAAATTAGGCAGACAACAATTAACACTTACAATTTAAATCAGCAAAAAAACTTAGTCTTTAATGATATAAAATAAATTCTTTTTAAATGTTTATGCATCATATACATGCTTATAATTTAAAATTAGTGAACACTTTATTCTAGTAATTAAGCTTTATTGAAGTAAAAAACCAATAAGTATAAGAGCTAATACAGTTTAAACTTCATAAAACTCGAACGCGGTTTTGTTAGTAAGTTTTGTAAAGAAATAATACGGCTGAACCATAAAGTAAATTGAAATATAGAAAAGCAACTATATAAATGACCAGAAAAATTCAAAATTTTTGTTGTACAAAAAGTTAATATATGTTATATACTAAACTAAATTCATAAAAAGTAAATAAGTTTTAAATTTTAGAAAAAAAAAATAATTTTTTTTAAATAAACTGTCTTCGTGTGTTTTGTACGCAAAACTATGAAATAAAAAACTAATCAAGAAATTATATAACATCTTAAACTCTAAAGGTCTGTTTTAATTAGTGTAAAATCACATCTATTTTTATAAACAGATCTCTAAAAAAATTTATAAAAACTAAAAGATATGAAATCAATTTTATAAAACTTTAAAAAATAAAACAACTACATGCAAACAACATGTTAGTAACAAATTTAATACGTTTACTGATAACAACTGAGATCCGTTTCTTGGTTTTACTTCCACCAAAACTTCTTTGGGTTTCTTTTTTGTTTCCGGTTCAACCACACCTTCTGATGTTGTTTCTGTCGCTGAGCTTAATTTTTCTGTAGCAGTAAAAATTTTACTTGAGACTTTCTCATTGGTTGAGTTTGGATCGTCATCTTTGTTGCAGAGATCTGATCCGCAGCAATCTTCCTCCAGAGTGCTCACCATCCTTCCCTGCTTCATCTTCGTCTTCTCGCAGTTGTCCGTGCACCCCTTCACCACCATCTCGTCTCCCATCATTTTGTACTTGAGAGTGTAGCACAGAGTGTCTTTTTCGCTGCACGTCTTCGTTGTCGGGTTGTTGCATGCGGGGTCGCTGGGGTCGTCGCACGTGTGGCACGTCAAGCTGTAGGTGACGGTTATGAAGGTGAACATGAAACAAATAAGTGTTGTCGGATTCATATTTTTTTTGGCAGTAAGAATCTGAAAAAAAAAGAAAATATTAGTTTAATTCTCTTCTTGTATAATAACTCAACTTAATTTTGTATGTTTGTGTAGCTGTAGCAATTTTGTAAATTTTAAATCTTTTAATTTAAATTTGTTGAACGATGAAAATAAAAGCGCTAAAAAATTGGTCTAAGGACCCTTTTGTACAATGAAACGATTCAGTTATCGAGTCACACACCATGGATACAGTTTAATGTCAATTAATGAAAGCTGGACACTAAACAAACGTTTGTGGGTATAGTTAATGGTTTTTCTTATAAAATTATCTAAAAAAATACATCTCAACTCAGATCTTTTCAAATAATAAATGATTTTATAAAAAAAAATCATTTTAAATCTTTTAATTTAAATTTGTTGAACGATGAAAATAAAAGCGCTAAAAAATTGGTCTAAGGACCCTTTTGTACAATGAAACGATTCAGTTATCGAGTCACACACCATGGATACAGTTTAATGTCAATTAATGAAAGCTGGACACTAAACAAACGTTTGTGGGTATAGTTAATTGGTTTTTCTTATAAAATTATCTAAAAAAATACATCTCAACTCAGATCTTTTCAAATAATAAATGATTTTATAAAAAAAAATCATTTTACAGTGTTTGAAAGTCAGTTTTATAAATTTAACTTTTTAAAATAGATTTGACAGAAAACAATTATTTTAAAAACGTACATTAAGATATGAATCATTGTTACAATACACGGTTTTAATCTTTGTATGTTCATTAGCTTTATAAAATAGTTTAATATGATAACTAAACAAATTTTCGATCTTAACTTGTATTGCCATAAAATGTTAATAATAGTCTTTAAAATTTTGAGTTGTTTGATAGATTGTACTCATTGGTAATGCAACATATTGATAAACTAAAGCTTTTTGTGAAAAGCATTTTATAAAAATAACTATGTCGTTGTTATAAATGCAGCTTTAACCTTTTAGTGTGATTTATCTTTGCTCTTGTGTTACTTTTTGTAAAAACCAATAAATTCTTTTAGCGTGTTATAAAGTTTTTTTTATTTATTTTTTCGAGAAAAATGATTATTTAAACCGGGTGTTTGATTGTTTGTACAAACTTAATTGTTCTTTTCGCTTATAAACTTGTTTAAATTTACTAAAAAAAGCATAGTAATCAATTTTAATTTTTACTAAGTTTAAAAACCTAGTTTAAACTGAGAAACTTAAAAGTTTTATTTTTTATCATAAATAAAGAGTAGTGTAACCATAAAATTTAATAAAAGAACAAATGAGAGAAAAAATTATTTTCCCTTTCTATTAAAGCGATTATTTAAAAATGATTTAAAACTGTTTTCAAACTTTAACGTTATTTTTAGAAAACATAAACTTTTTTTTTTGTAAGTATAAATTTTGTTAAGTAAACATATATACATATGTATAATTTATTAGAAAAATATGATTCTAAAAATTCTAGTACGTATGTTTCATAAAACTAAATGCTTAAATCATCAACTAGTTTAATTTAAAACCGTATTTTTTTAATAAACTATTTAAAAGCCCTTCATGTGGGCTCTGTAGAAGGTGTTCAAATTTGAATAATCACCTTAACTTATAAATATATATATACATAAGAAACTAAAATTAAAATATTTTTGATAAATAAAAAACTAAAGTCTGGCTTTTGAAAAAAAAAAAAAACTTCTTATACTTTAAACACGTCTGTATTTAAAATATTAAAATTACTTCAACTTGTAGTTTTTTGTATAAAATTTTTTTTTTAAATCTACGCGTAATTTAAGTTGTAGCTTATACTAAAAATCAAATGCTATCAGTAAATAAATCCTCAAATGCTATAAAAATGTTCATGTTCAATCTTGTACAACTTATTTGTCAAAATCAAAATTTTTATAACTTTTATATAGCCATAACTTTTTTTTATCTACACTTTAAAACTATAAATTAACTAAAAAACACTTGAAAACTTAATTAAACTACTAATATAGCTGATATAACAAGTACTAGACAAATACGCTTCTCAAGTTAACAGCTTATTTATTATTCATTCACCAATACGTTTTCCGCTGTCATAATATTTGACAAGCAGCGTCACTGTGATTCATGCTTTAAGATTTATTGTTATTTATTGGTTTTTTTTTTAGCCTATTAAAACTGTTGAAAAGTTGCAGGTTCTTAAAAAACATAAAAAAAACACTTATATACTAATTATTTGAGCTGTAGTTTTACTTTTTAGCTTAAAAAGTATTTTAAATAGCGGTTGATTTTTCGTATAAGCTGTTTTTAACAGATATTTAAAATTAGTAAAAAGAAAATACAACATAAATGTAGAGAAATCGGTTTAACTACATTGTTAAACAGACTAACTTTCTAATTTAATTTTTTGTAGCCTAATTTATTAAATGTAAACGTTTTTAAGTTTGTAATACTATTGAAATTATTTTGTTTATGTTTTCGAAGTATAATTTTTTTTCAACTAAACAGTATTAAAAGTTATATGTACAAAACAAGCAACATTATTTTATAACATTTTTTATTTATATATAGTTTTTACAAACTTATTTTTTTTTCAGAATAGCTAAAATGTTGTCTATAATAAAAACAAATTATGCTGTTCAATATGCTGGTTTGTAGGAAGGTTTGAAAAACTAAACAATAGTTAATGTAGTAAAATAACTACATAGAAAGTAAATACATTTTAACTACATAGTCTTTACAATTTTAAGACTGTTTATTAAAAGTTCTTATATTGCGAGCATTAAGAAAAAATAACTTGATTGTCTTTAAAAATTTAATTCTAACCAGTAAACTAATTTTGAATTTAAATAAAATAAATATAGCAGCTTTTAAAATTCAAAAGTAGTTAATATCAAATTCATGTCTAAATGGCTTTTAAACAGTAGTTTTAAAACTACTTACGGTAGAAAAATAATTAATATTAGATTGCAGTTATATAAAATACAAAAAGTAAACAAAGTTTTATCATGTCTATCATACAGAAATTTTAAATAAGAAAAAACAAGTATTTTAGTGGTCTTGTAAAAAAAAGTTTTGTTTTAGTGATTACACTTTTAACTAAACTGTACAAGTATTTTTCAAAATTTAATTTTTTATGAACACGAAAGTTTTAAGTTTTTAACGATTAAATATAAACAAATTTCGACCAGAAGAACTTAGGTTTAAATAACTATTAAAAAAAAAATTATATTTTCCGTGAATAAGCATTTCTTATTACAACAAGAAGTTTTATATGAAATGATAGTATTAATAAATAATTAAAAATTAAATACATAGTGTTTCATAACTTTTTACATAACCACACTAGTTTCTTGTAGTTAATTTAATTTTGTAGTTTAAAAACTAAAAAACTTAAAACACAGTAAATACGATTGAAAAGTACCATCTAATTAAATTACGTTTTGTCAGTCTCCAGACATGCCACAAACACAAAAACTACAGATAAAAATAATTAGTCTTGTCTTTAAATAAAACTATAAAAAAATTGTTTAAACTCTAGTAATTAATAAGTAAAGTACCACAAAGGGTGATTAATAAAAGTGACGTTTTTCTTGAAATTCTTTCGGATCCACTGTGGGTTGTTTCTTCTGTAGGTATTTCAGTTACATCTTCAATCTGAATGTGTCGTCCAGTAACTAATTTTGGAACTATTGTATTTCCAATTGTTGTTGTACTTTCAATAACTGTTGTTTTTTCATTGTTTGTTACGTTTACACTAGATGGTGTATTTTGAATAGTTGTTTTCAGAAATCTATTTTCAACAGTTGTTGCATTTTCAACAGTTGTTGCATTTTCAACAGTTGTTGCATTTTCTATAATTGTTCTGTTTTTGATATCCGGCACGCTTTCGGTTTTTGGTATTGTATCATTTATAACAAGTACAATGTTCGATGAAACTAAATGTAACTTTGTATTCTCTTTTTGTGCTGGTTCTTGGTTACGCTTTGGAGTGCGTTTTATTTCTGTTATTTCGTTTGTTTTCAAATTTTGTTTCACTGCTGTTTCCAAAGCTGTTTTCAGAATTGTTTTTAAACTTTGTTTAAGTGCTGGTTTTTTAATTGCCTTTGAACTTTGTTTTACTGCTTGACTGTTATTTATTTGTGAACTAAGTTGTATTGCTGGATCATTGTTTTGTTTTGAACTGAGTTCCATTGCTTGATCATTGTTTATTTGTGAACTAAGTTGTATTGCTGGATCATTGTTTTGTTTTGAATTGAGTTCCATTGCTGGATCATTGTTTAGTTGTGAATTGAGTTTTATTGCTGGATCATTGTTTATTTTTGAATTAAGTTGTATTGCTTGATCATTGTTTAGTTGTGAATTGAGTTGTATTACTGGATCATTGTTTAGTTGTGAATTGAGTTTTATTGCTGGATCATTATTTAGTTGTGAACTGAGTTCCATTGCTGGATGAATGTTTAGTTGCAAAATCTCTTTTATCGTAGAATCAGTGTTTAATTCTGTCATTTTTAGTTCATTATCATTTTTTCTTGGTGCGTTACAGAGATCTTTGTTGCAACAGTATTCTTCAAAACTTTCACTTTTCTTCTGCATATTTTCACATTTTTTCTTACAACCTCTGACTACCCAGATTTCCCCAAACATATTACTCTTCAACGTATTGCAAGAAGTATATTTTTCATCACAAACTGTTATTTGCGGATCTTTGCAAAACTGGTCAGACGAATCGTTACATTCGTAACACTTCAAGCTGAAACTGAAGTTGCAAAAACATAAAAAGTACAGGAGTTTTGTGGTTAAAGCCATTGATTAAATTTTCTGAATTCTATAAAAATATTTTTTTAAGATTGTTTTATAGTAAATTTTAAAGTTTAATAATTTTTTTTTAATTTGTAAATTGAATCATTGTGGTAGATTGCTTCAAAATATAAGACTCAAAAAATTATAGTAGGACAAAGAAAGCAAAATTGTTTAAAATCAGTTTTAATTTAAAAAAGAGCATTTACCAGATTTGCCAATACAGTAAGAATTATTGTAGCATAAATAAAACTGTGTTAGCATTTGAAAGCTTTTCAAAATTTTAGACAAGTGTTTAAACATATTTAAAGAAAGGATTTACCAATAACTTACTAAAAACTAAGAAATATTTTATAAATTTATTATGATCTAAAACGAAATTAAAATGATTTATTACTAGTTTAAACTAAAAATTGTTTTTAGTTTATTTGTTTTATTTCACTTAAAACTTTATTGATTAACTATATAAAATCATTTTACACACTTATATAGATTTTATTTTACTTAGATTAATCCTTAAGCTTACCAATTTAAACATGTTAAAAAAGGTTAAAGTATATAAAAATGTGCAAAAAAAAACTTTCCATGTCACGAGATATGTATTTAATTTATATTTAACTATTAGATTAAGAAAATCATAGTTTTAACTTTATCTTATTAATTTTAAAGTGAAATATAATATCTTTAAAGAAAAAAACTATTTAATTTTTGTTATCTTTAATCAATCATTGAAATAATAAATGAAACAACTTTAAATTTTCAAATGTTTTTCTCAAACAGGTTTTATTATAAATATGTTAAAAACAGCCTTAAATTTTGCATACTTTATTCTTAGATCATGAAAAAATTAAATGCAAAACATTTAAAAACTTCAAAACTTGGTACAATATTAAAAAATAAATTGCCAATTTTTTTTTGCAAAAAAAACTGTTGATATAAAAAAAAATTAAACTAAAGCTAGACTTTTATACTTAAATCTAGCTGTATTACAATTTAATTAAAAGTATAAGCTTCAAAAATCAAATAAAACTAAAAACAACTTATGCCTTCAAACTGTTTGCAAAAATTAACACTGAACTCTACAAAAGCCTTATTGATAATACTCAAACTTTTTTCTTTATCAACAAAAACTATCTCACTGCTTAAAGTTTGACTTATGAACTTGACCTTTATGCAAAGTAAACCGCTTAAGTGCAAATTACGCTTATCTCATTTTTAAAGTTTGCTTTAAAATTGCTTCTGATAGTATATTTTCACACAAACTTAAAAAACTGTTTAAGACCTTTTAAAGTTTTATGAAACTTTTAAAGCGACTGTAAGATGACTTATCTAGTTTAAACTTTAAGTTAATGAATTAATCTCTTGTTTCGAAACAGCTAAGAACGCCTGCGGGACATAGTAAGTACTTGAAAATGTTAATTTTTTGATGACATTTATTTATTTTAGTATAACTGTTCTACCGCTTGTTCTATATTAAATTAGCTTAATTTTGATTTAAAAAAGACTTTATTTTTTTGATTTTAATTAAAATTAGCAAATGTTTAAAATTTTGTCTTTAAGCTAATTCTCATACAATTTATGAGTCTTTTTATGATTTTTAACATTAAGTATTGACCATTTACACTTTAAATACGAAAATAAGAAATAAGTTTCGATAACTTAAATCAAAATTATTTTTTAGGAACGAAAAAAAAAACTAAATTTTAAATGTACGAACCAGTATCAAATTTAGGTTTACAGTAACCAAGTTTTTTATTCAAAAAAATAAATTCAATAAGAGCATATTTAACTTATATGCAAAACTTCATAAATTCAAATTTTTACAAGTTTATGATTGCTCATTTATTTTTAGATTGTATTTTAATACAAGTTCAAGTAACGCGTTTCCGCCAAGTATTACGCGTAAACCACAACATTCTACAAAAGTAAGCACCGATTTCATTGTTTAAAATTATTTACAAAATTGTAACAAAGTTGCTGTGAAAAATGAATTTAGTGGTACTAACAACTTTTTAAATAAATATTTGTTAGTATTTTTCATACAACAATGTTTTTTTACAAACAAAAAAACAACAACTTAGTAAAGATTTTTATACTGGTAATGTTTGAAAAATACATCTTACAAACATTCTAATTAATGTCTACTGGCAACTTTATTTTGATATAAAAGTTGTCGACGTTTTTTTAGTTTAAATATTAATTTTACTTATTAAGTTTTGCAATATTTAATGTTGTTTACTAGTTATGCAACTAGCTTTTATGTTGGTTTAGTAGTTGTATGAACTTTAACCTTTCTAATTATATAACTAAATTTAAATAATTTTTTATATAAAAAAGTTTATGAAAGACTTAAGAGATTAAAAGGTTAGTTAAGCTTGACATTAGTACATATCTTATTAAAGCTCTCAGTTTTAAAGCATAATCAAATCGAGGTAAACTAAATTGAAGTTTTACTCAAGCTTAACTATTGTTCTACTATTTAGTTTGCAAACAACAAAATAGTTTTTATAAATTAAATTGGGATATTAGAGTAGTGAAGGCTGACAATTTTGAAATGTGAAAAACTTGTGATTTTTTTTGCATATTGTTGTTTAATCTAACTAAATTTTTCTAATAACAAAATGATAGTTAAACTTCAACTTGCTTTTGCTCTACATTTTTTAAACCTATAAACTAGTCAAACAGAAAATATAATCGTCCATTAAATGCTACATTCTAGTCTATTTAGCTGTTTAAAAATTGGTTAAAACTAAAAAAAGTTTTCTATTTAGTTTCTGATTTTTAGTAGACATTATCTACTAAATTAATTATTATACTAAAAAAGTAAAATACGCTAGTCTTTGGTTACAAAAATTGAAATTATATTTTCTTAATATTGAAGCTTCACCTTTAAACACCAGTCTGGTGATTACATTATCATGCATTTGATGAAAAACAAAAACATTAAGAACAATCAAAAAAAATTCAAGCTTAATAAATGTCTAGTTACTTTTGCACTGCCATGTAAAATGAAAGAAAATAATCTAAGATTCTGATTAAAATATACAAAAGTCTTAAGAATACAAAAAAAGTTTATAACTTAAAAGAAAGTAATTCATTTAAGAGTAGTATGAATGACATATTTCTTAATCGCTCAGGAACAAGTATTGACGATAATAAATCAAAATATATTTGTACTTCGTTTTTAAAGTGTGTTTTACATTGCAGTTATTCTTATCAAAAATTGGATTGTTTGAGCCAAAAACGTGCCAAATTTTTGATCGAGCTAATCTAAACTTAGTGTAGTACTTGTGTACGAATGCTTAAAAACATATATTAAAAATAACTAACTGATAATATCTAAAATTTCGTTATAAGAAAACAAACAATTGCTGTTATTTTAAAAAAGTAATTAAAACAAAGCTTTTAATTACATTATAATTTTTATTAAGTGCAAACTTTTTTAAATTTTTCATTTTTTTTATCTTAAATATAAAAACTTAAGTTTTACATATAAATTTCAATGTAAAGTACAGGTAAAATAATTTTTTACTTATTACTTGAAACACCTTGAGTTCGATTTTGTTGATGCAATACGATCATTAGCTTTTTAAATAATTTGCTATGCACATAATGTTTCATCTTATTGAGAAAGTAATGCACGTTCTATGAGTGCAGTCACGCGGTTAGAGCAAGCAATATCGTTTAAACGTGGAAGTAGTTAAAACTTTCCAAAATTTATAATTACACAGAAATAAAATCAAAAAAATGGTTTGCAGTAGCTCGTAAACGTAAAATACCTATGACGAGCTGTTATACGAACTGAAACTAATAATGTTGCTCATTAAGAACTAGCAAAGTCCGTGGAAATTTTTAGGACTTGCTTGTATTAATTACGTAAACTGAGTTTTCCAAGAAAAAACATAATACAACACTGAAAACAGCAAAATTACTACTGTTTAGTATCATCTATTAAAAATATTATTTTTGTTGTTGTGTAACTGTAAAGATACTAATTTTTTACCTTGATCAAATTTATGTTTTTAGTTAAATTTATAATTAGAACAAAACAATAAACTTTTTAGTCAAAAATGCGCTTGAATGCTTTACAACAATTTTTTTAAGAAATAAATTTTGAATTATTTCCCGTATAACTAATCAGCTATACCAACAACTAAAATATTGCTACTGAAAGAATGAAAATTTAAAATAACAACTATGTTGTATATTAAAAATACGCAAAAATATAAAAAAATTAAAATATTTATTGTTTTCAAAAAAATAAAACCCAAATACTTATTTTTGATTATTAATTTATAGAGATAGCTAAAGTAGTTTACAATTTATTAAAGTGAAGCTAGTTAAAATTGCTTCAACGATTTATACTAGATAAATTATTAGTTTTGCTAATCCTAAGCAAAACATTTGTATATTAATGCAGACAAATCGTTTTTAATTTTTAACAGGTTTTTGCGAAACTAGAAGTTTCTACTGTAAGTTTGGAACTAAACAGTGTTAGACATCTATCTATCAACCGTATAAATAAAATATTTTATAAAATATTGTTTTCAACAAGTAAATAACTAGAGTAGATATCTACTTTCTGTTTTCAGTATTATATTGTTGTTTTTACTTTTCTAGACTGTGTTTTACTATAACAAAATCTTTTCAATGTTTAGTAATCGTATTGATAGGTTAGAAAAAAAAAACTTGTTCTTATATTACTATTTTGTAAATTTTTTTAAACCAGTAGTAGTCCTTTTTTTTTCTTTATATGAATTGTTAAATTACAACTTAAACTACTTTAATTTGAAAAACTGTTTATTTGTAAACATTAGAATAAAATGAATAAATAGGTTGAGGGTATAAAAAGTAGTTAAACTGTTTTTATTTAAAAACAAAACTAGTTTGTAATGCGCTTCATAAATAAAATTAAAAAATTGACCACGGTAAAAAAACCTCGTAAGAAAACGTAATCCACAAATAACTTAAAAAAAAATTCTGATATCTAACTGATTTTCTTAAAACTACTAAATGAAATTGTCTCAACTGAATAATACTATAATTGTTGTTAAAATAAACTTTGAAACTCAATTTTAACTAGAGATGCTTTGTAATCTGTATTTTTGTTTGTCAAATTTTTTACGAGATTACATGACTTTTTGACTATACGTAATATATCGAAAAAAAAAGCTTTTTGAGAAAGTATACTGTGCAGTTTTAATGCATGGTTTACAAGTTACGTCAGAGCTTAATTAGTCTTTTTTGCTTTTTTTTCGTTCGAAGTGAATTAAATGTTTTAACTATAAAAAAAAAGAATACTTAAATAAAGAAAAAAATGAATAAATGTATGTTAGATTTTTTAGTTTTACAAATCTATAGTTAGTTCAAGCTTTTCAAGTTTTAATTCAGTTTATCATATACTTGAACTTATGGCTATGTAAATTTAAACTTTTAAAAATTCAAAAAAAAGGAAAAACTGGTATAAAATACTATCCTTATGACAGTAAAGAAAATTTACGGACATAGAGGTGTTTATTTCTTAAAACTCTTATTTTTATTCTTAATTGATTTTTTGATACTTGTTATGTACTTTTGAATAAATTAAAACACATTAAACGAGCTATTTAAATTAAAGATAAAAATTGATTGCTAATTATCAATTGAACAATAACTTGAGTCAGACGAAAATAGTTTTCTAAAAGTTAGCAGTATTGTCTTAAAAACTTAAAAACTTGAGCTTAAAATTTATCAAAAACTTGTTTAAAGTATTTTGACAGACGAAAGTATTTAAATTTGTAGGTAACGAAAATTAGCTCATATTTAAACAAATTTTCAATGTTTTTTTCAAAAATTCAAATTTTTATTAAATCTTTTGTCATCTAGTAAGTTTGTTGAACAAAAACGACAATGAAAAAACTTACTAATAAATTACACGAGGGCTTCAAAAGTAAGTACATTAAATTCATTTATTTTAAATTTATTGATTTTTTTTGTATGCTTAGCACAAAACACCGTATATAAGGTAAATGATGAAGATGGAGTTAAAGATTAATTTGAAATACTTTTCATTTAAAATGTATCTTGCTTTATGTAAAGTACCTACAATTTTTTAAGCTTAATTTTTGTTGTTTCTTTTTTTTTCTCGATTTAGATTAATTTTCTCTTATTATACTGAACATTATTATACTGAAGAAAGCGTTTAAAGATGTTTTATATGTAAGAAAATCAGACTAAAATTGAATAGTTAATCAAGTTTAATTCTACAATACACAGTAATTAAATCTTAAAATGTTTAACTTAAAAACAGTTATTGATTAATTCTTTTGAAACACAGGTAAATCTTTAATCATTTACTTTTAATTAGAAATTTAAATAAACTTTAGTTGTACATGTAACTCATGTTTGTTTAGAAAAAACCACAATGTACAACAAGTAAATTTAGAGGGAAAAATGCTATAATGTCTTTTTTATCTTTTTATAATGTCTTTTATAAATACAACAAGTGTTTATAAAAATAGGTTTAAAAACAGTATAAGTGTATTATTTGTATTTATAAAATTATTTATTCTTAAATAAAAAAATGATGAAAGTCTTAATTGAAATGATGATGAAAATGATGAAAGTCTTAACAGTCTACCTGTATTTATATAAAATCTGCATTTAAAATAACTTTATAATTTTCAAGTTTTATTAAAAAAGTAAAATAAAAGTTTTATAATAGAAGTTTAATTATCAATAAAATGAAGTTTAATACTGTATTACTTGTAACTTAGGTAAATTAGTTTAACATTAACATATACATCTAACTGTTTAAATAACAAATTTTTCTCTAAATTTTATGATTAACTTAAAGTATTAACTTTATTAAAGCCCGTCTAAACAGTAGCTCGTAAATATATATAATTTTTAAGTGAGATTCAAACAAAATCCTTATTTATAGGTTTATAAATGTTAAAAACAATCTATTCTTAAATCTCTTTATGAATAGTAATAATTTTTAACTACATTTTGTTCCTTTTAGTATAGTAGTTCGTTGATTTGGTATATTTGATTATAAATGACTTTTAAAAACATTCACACAAAACTAATGCTTATCTTTTTAAAGGTAAACATGAAATTTGATTACTTTAAGTATTTAACTTTACTCTAAATTATTCGAATCTATCTGTTATATAACTTCGAATTCGTAAAAATAGTATGTATGTTTTATACAAAGCTAATAACTACTTCAATTTCGCTTGTTTCGTGTAATTTATTTTATAAGCAAGAAGTTAATTTTGATCTGTAAATAGTATTTACATGTGTTAAAAAGAATGTTATTAAACTAACTAAAATAAAAATCACGTAACTTGCGTTTAATTAAAAACTTTGTATGTGTTACATTATATTTTACGTTTTACTGTTAAGTTTTTTATGAATTATAAGACATCCGTTTGAGCGTGCAACTGAGTAGTTTGTAAAAAAATAAACACAACTTTAATAAGATTTGTTGTTTAGATTAATCTGTAGTTATAAATTTAATACTACATTGAAGTAGTTGTTTATAACAGTGGTCGGCACGCTAATTCGAATCCGTGAACCCTAAATCAAAAAATAAAAATCCTGTGCACCCCAATTTACATTCTTTAGCGCCGCTAGTGTTTAAAATTATGTAAAAACAATTAATCGTTTTTTTTTTACTAATAGTTCGGTAACTCCCAGTTAATTTTTACACGCTAACTTTAAACTAACCAGTTTACCTTATTCATTTTAATAAACTTTTAGTATAAATTTTATTTCATGTTATTTTTACAACAATATTTTACTTGTATCACCCAGGTCTAACATACTAACTAGATAAATTTAATACATTGTTACAAACTATTTTTTTATTCAAATAGAAATTAAATAGGCAGATTATTATAGTGATTTTTAATGTAGCAAAACGCTTTTAAACACTAATAGTTAAAAAAATCAAACATTAATAGGTAACTAACCGTTTTATTTTGTTTTTAAGAATCTATGATATTTGCTCACTTCAGTTTTTCTTTTGGTGGCTAAGGGTTGAAGAAGTTTTAAATTATGTAACAAAATAGAACTAAGAGAGTACAAAAATGGTCGTTTTATTAACAACAAAATGTTCAATAAGATATCAAGGTTGAATGTTTTTAAATGTAGAAAGATTTTTTGAAAAAAACTTTAATTTAGTTTCTGCGTGAAAAAAAAAATTCATGTACCCCAAAATAAGTTTCATGCACCCTAAAAGTCTCGTCCACCCAAAAAAAAAATGTTATGTACACTAGTGTGTACCAGTGTACACCGTGCCGACTCCTGGTTTATGATACTAACAAACTTTTTACGTTTAATGTTATGTAGTCAACAAACCTATAGAAAATCGTTATGGGTAATTTAAGATCAGTAAAACAGGAGCGGGTCAGAATGACACAGCGACAAAATGACACGGTCGTCAAATAGACACGGTGCGTCACTTTGGCACAGTGACAAAATGACACGGTGCGTCACCTTGGCACGGTGCGTCAGTTTGGCACGGAGGGTCACTTTGGCACGGCGACAAAATGACACGGTGCGTAACTTTGGCACAGCGACAAAAAGACACGGTGCGTCACCTTGGCACGGTGCGTCACTTTGACACGGAGGGTCACTTTGGCACGGCGACAAAATGACACGGTGCGTCACTTTGGCACAGAGGGTCACTTTGGCACGGCGACAAAATGACACGGTGCGTCACTTTGGCACGGCGACAAAATGACACGGTGCATCACTTTGGCACAGAGGGTCACTTTGGCACGGCGACAAAATGACACGGTGCGTCACTTTGGCCCAGAGGGTCACTTTGGCACAGCGACAAAATGATACGGTGCGTCACTTTGGCACGTTGCGTCACTTTGGCACAGCGACAAAATGACACGGTGCGTCACCTTGGCACGGTGCGTCACTTTGGCACGGAGGGTCACTTTGGCACAGCGTCAAAACGACACGGTGCGTCACTTTGGCACGGAGGGTCACTTTAGCACAGCGACAAAACGACACGGTGCGTCACTTTGGCACGGAGGATCACTTTAGCGCAGCGACAAAATGACACGGAGGGTCACTTTAGCACAGCGACAAAATGACACGGTGGTTAATAAGGGAGGGAACGATTTGTTGTGAAACTTCAATCTTTATTGGTATGAACAACGATCTTATTTTTCTAGGATACTTTTTGGTTTCCTGTCTTCTAACCGGTTTTGTAGAATCAGCAACAATCACATTGATTAACATTAAAAACAAAGACCGCAGGAATTTATGATCGTGACAATAAATAAAGTGAAACACGTAATGTTTATACCTTCTATTCTCATCGTCGTACTTATAAACGACATGCTCATTTTTAAGCAGTAGCAAGGTGTTAGGTGTGCTTAAAAGCTGTGCTTTATAAACGACAACTAGTTGTTTTAAAACAATTAATAAACAATATTGTTTTAAAATTTTAGAAAACACTTTTTATAAATCCTAGAAAATGTATTTATTTTCACAAAAAACTCCTTTTTTTATTCGCAAGATTAAAAATAGAAAATTGAATATTATTTTCATAACAAAGTTAAGACAAAACCAAGTTTTTTAAAACTTTGTAATAAAACCCAAGAATATAAAGTAGAAGAAATGTTTTACAAGCAAATTAAAATCTGCTTTTACTGTATTATTATGAAATTTAGTTACTGATTTTGTATTAAATATAAATGCAATTAAATCCTATATGCAATAAAATACTATAACATCTGTTGTACTCTAAATTTAATTTTTTATATTTTAGACTAAAAAGTTTTGTAAAAATAAAAAAGACTTAAATTATTAACTTTTATAGAATGGCTGCAGTTTTAATTAGAAGGCTGCAGCAGCAATGTTGTATGTATAACCTCTTCTAGTGATTTTTTTTTTTTAATTGATAAATATATAAATGCGCCTGAATAGTTGCATCAGACTCTTAATTTTCTTTTAACTGTTCATAATACTATTTTTAACTTTTTCATAAATTTAGGCTCCAGGTCCGTTTATTTTAATTATTTGCTTTTAGACAAGTTTATTATATATTTTAATACAGAGTTTTAAGTAAAAATCCTAAGTTATTAACTTTTGTTGAATATAAATATATATACATATTAAATATAAATGGCTACTTACTACAAAAGCAGTTTAACTCTGTATTTTTAAAAAATAGAGTTAAAACACGCATGACTTATTCTTACTACGAAATAACTCTGTATTAAATTAAATCTTAGTTATTTTTTATAACAATTCCAGATAATAACTAATTAAACGTTTAACAAAAAATACTAAATTTTATTCATTACATAAATATGAAAAATCGTGAAAAGTAAAAAGTAAAACTTAAAAATATTTTTGTTTTGATACTATGACTTAAATTTAAAAGCAATGTATCATATATAGTTTCAAATATATTAAGCTACTATATAGTTTGGATAAAATATAATAAATCTTTTGTTTAACTAACTACCATCAAAATTTTACAATTAAAAGTTATATTACTGAAGAAGTTTAGTTTTGCTTATAAGTTTGTTAATCCATGCTATAGTGACGCGCCGTGTCATTTAGTCGCTGTGTCAAAGTGACCCTCCGTGTCATTTTGTCGCTGTGCCAAAGTGACCCTCCATGCCAAAGTGACGCTCCGTGTCGTTTTGTCGCTGTGCCAAAGTGACCCTCTGTGCCAAAGTGACGCACCGTGTCGTTTTGTCGCTGTGCCAAAATGACGCACCGTGCCTAAATGACGCACCATGTCATTTTGTCGCTGTGCCAAAGTGACCCTCTGTGCCAAAGTGACGCACCGTGTCGTTTTGTCGCTGTGCCAAAGTGACCCTCTGTGCCAAAGTGATGCACCGTGTTGTTTTGTCGATGTGCCATTCTGACGCACCGTGTCATTTAGTCTCCGTGCCAAAGTGACCCTCCGTGCCAAAGTGACGCACCGTGCCAAGGTGACGCACCGTGTCATTTTGTCGCTGTGCCAAAGTGACGCAACGTGCCAGAGTGACGCACCGTGTCTTTTTGTCGCCGTGCCAAAGTGACCCTCCGTGTCGAAGTGACGCACCGTGCCAAAGTGACGCACCGTGTCATTTTGTCGCTGTGTCATTCTGACACTCACCCCAGTTAAACACGTAGTTTGAAAGCACACATCAGAATGTCTTACACTAAAAACTATATCACAAAGTGTTAGCGAATATTCCTTTACTTAAATCTTTGTATAATGCATTAACAAACAATCATATATCATAACGTAGTACTGTTCTCATTTAATACTTTCGATCATAGCTCTCTCAATACAAAAGTGTTTACTCATTTGGTCATTATTTCTCTTTCTTTGTATTCAATCAGTTTATTTAATTTATTCAAATATGTTAATTAATTGTTTTTACATAAAACAAAAACTATTAGTAGTGTCAATTACTAACAATTATATGTTTGTTTAAATCTTGTCTATTTGTATATATACTTTTTCAATATTTCAAGTATTATATAAATAACTCTAAAGATTTTTAAAGCGTTTATAAACTGTTTAGATTGAAGCTTAAAACTTTTTTTAAGCTAAAATGTTTATTAAAAATCTTGGTTTTAAAATCCATTTTTCGAAGCTATTAACAAAGATTGGCGTTTTTTTTTTAATTTTATATAATTGTATTGCATGTTTATATATTTTCAATAGATATCACTGATTAATTATATTTATTTTTTAACATTACAACACGCTCATTTTAGAATAACTGAATTTCACAGTATTGACCGTTTGTAATTATTTTTTCAACTTACTAAAAAACGTATGTGATACTCAATTTTTTATTTTAGTTTTACGATAAAAACTAAGTTTTAAAAATTGTATTAATTCCGTTTTATACTTTTAGTTTTTTTTGTTAGATCAAACTATTAATAGCAAAAAGTAATGTATATATGTATATATTAAAATACTTTTAGGTATCAATTATTTTTTAAACTTCTATGTTATAAAGTATTAAATAAGTAAAACTATTTAGTTTGTACATTACAACATTATTTAAACTACACCTAAAATAATTCTTATGTTTCATGGTTGTATACTAATTTGAATTAAGGAATAGTTTTTAATCATAAAAGTTTAATTTTATTTAAACTTTTGTATATCTTAAATAGTAATAACTGTTATTACGTTAATCAAGTAGCATAAAAATTTCTAACGTACAATACAACTACAGAGTTTTAGAACAAAAAAGTCACAATAAGCAATAAACGTATCTTCTGTACTTACTTATTTTGGTTGAATTAAAAAAAAAGTGCGAAATGTATTATTGTGTTAATAACTTATTGTATTACAATGAGTATATATTACTAAACAGGTTATTATCTGACTTATGTTATGATAAATTTATTAAAATAGTATATTAGTTCAATGAGAATTAAGGAATTTTTTGAGTTTAAATATTTTACAAAATATTTATTAATCTCGATTTGAAATAATTGAGTAAAAAAAGCATTACGATGGCTTTTTTTATATTTGTATCAGAAATGAATAACCACTAAGCCTAAATAACTAACTTAATTTTTTTTTTTTTGCATATTTTGTGCTTTCTGAAACTAATAAATTCTAAAATTTTTTTAACATACTTTAATATCTGACTAATATAACTATATATAAAACAATCACTCATTTAATAATTTTTTTAATCAAAATGAGTAAGTTTATATTTTAATCTGCGTTACGATAAAACAAGAATTATGTGAATAGTTTTTAATTCAATTCTTTTCTAACAATCATACGAAGTCGGAAAAGTCAGTAGTCGAAAACTGCAGTTCGCAAAGCAAAGTCTACGACTTGCAATTCGCGGTATATTTTTTGGATAAAAATATATACTTTTAAAGGTGAAAGAAGGTAAAAACTTAGTTAAACTCATAATTGACCTAATTTTTAGTAATTGTAAGTACTAAATTTGTGTTTTTTTATCTTTTTATCATTTACAGCAGCTTATGGAAGACGTTTATACACTGTGGCGTTTGTTTAGGCAAATTGTCCTGCGACTTATACAATCCTGCCGGCTCCTGTTGTATCCTAGTTAAATTTTTGAAAGTATTTAATGTAACATTGTATTAAGTTAAAAGTTTTATATATTTAGTTATGTATCAGTTTCTACTTTTATTGGAGTTTAAAACAAAAAAAAAACGTTTCTTTCTTTTTTATGTTATAAAAAACCAATATTTATTTCGGCCATCATCAACAATGTTGAGATGTTTTATGCCATCGATAATAAACAATGAACTTTACCGCAAGATCAACAACAACAGCATCCGAGACAATCCTACGACCGGTTTCGTCCTTATTAGGACTCATCAGGCAGGAATAGTCGCGAGAAACCGCTATTGTGATCTTAAACAAGCGGGCTTAAGTACAATGTACTGAAGCGATCGTTTGTGGGTAAAGTTGAAAAAATGACACAGCTAAATCATTCACAGCTCAACGTCTCAGACATTGTCAGCTTGTTGTGAGATTTTAGTCTGCGCTCGTTTGATCAGTTTTAGCCAATATTTATTTCGGCCATCATCAACAATGTTGAGATGTTTTATGCCATCGATAATAAACAATGAACTTTACCGCAAGATCAACAACAACAGCATCCGAGACAATCCTACGACCGGTTTCGTCCTTATTAGGACTCATCAGGCAGGAATAGTCGCGAGAAACCGCTATTGTGATCTTAAACAAGCGGGCTTAAGTACAATGTACTGAAGCGATCGTTTGTGGGTAAAGTCGAAAAAATGACACAGCTAAATCATTCACAGCTCAACGTCTCAGACATTGTCAGCTTGTTGTGAGATTTTAGTCTGCGCTCGTTTGATCAGTTTTAGCCAATATTTATTTCGGCCATCATCAACAATGTTGAGATGTTTTATGCCATCGATAATAAACAATGAACTTTACCGCAAGATCAACAACAACAGCACCCGAGACAATCCTACGACCGGTTTCGTCCTTATTAGGACTCATCAGGCAGGAATAGTCGCGAGAAACCGCTATTGTGATCTTAAACAAGCGGGCTTAAGTACTAAGTACTGAAGCGATCGTTTGTGGGTAAAGTTGAAAAAATTATTTTTTCAACTTTTTTTTCATTTTTTCAACTTTACCCACAAACGATCGCTTCAGTACATTGTACTTAAGCCCGCTTGTTTAAGATCACAATAGCGGTTTCTCGCCACTATTCCTGCCTGATGAGTCCTAATAAGGACGAAACCGGTCGTAGGATTATCTCGGATGCTGTTGTTGTTGATCTTGCGGTAAAGTTCATTGTTTATTATCGATGGCATAAAACATCTCAACATTGTTGATGATGGCCGAAATAAATATTGGCTAAAACTGATCAAACGAGCGCAGACTAAAATCTCACAACAAGCTGACAATGTCTGAGACGTTGACCTGTGAATGATTTAGCTGTGTCATTTTTTCAACTTTACCCACAAACGATCGCTTCAGTACATTGTACTTAAGCCCGCTTGTTTAAGATCACAATAGCGGTTTCTCGCGACTATTCCTGCCTGATGAGTCCTAATAAGGACGAAACCGGTCGTAGGATTGTCTCGGATGCTGTTGTTGTTGATCTTGCGGTAAAGTTCATTGTTTATTATGTTATAAAAAAAAAAGAAAATTACAATCTTTTTGTAATATATTTATTCTAAAACTTATTATTTAAAACCAAAAACGAAAAAATAACGATAAAAATTAACTACAAATTTGTTTTAAAGTTTTTGCTATAATAGTTTACAATCTATCACAAGAGTTGTAACAAAGTAGTTATACTATAAACTAAGTGTTGTTTCATACTCTTTTTTAGAGGGAATTCGTTGAAAACAATAAACGATAAATTGTCATTTTTAGAAAGTTATTTTAAATAGCTGTAATGCATGTTTATAAGTTGTCAGTAGACATCAGCGGTCCTTTCTATTCATTTTGTTTCTACTACAACAAATTGTTTAGAGATTAGTTAATTTAAAAGTTTAACAACATGTAATTACATGTTTCATTTAAATAACAAAAAGTGTGTGGTATTTATAAACTGTTTTAAATCATTGGTTTAGAAAGTAATACTTCTTTTAGTTTTCGTATAACAAAATAACAGTTCTCAATATTGTGTAATAATATAATTGTTTTGACACTACTTAAAAAACTCACGTTTTAGTAAACTTTTAATTGTCATTTATTTAATAAAGTAAACAATCAGTTTTACAAAATGAAAACTTGAAGCTATAGATTATTTTTGAAATTATAAAAAGAATGTGACTTACATTAATGAAAGTCTTAAAGTATTTACTACTAAGAAATTTTTAACTCAAAAATAATCTTCTAGTTTATATGATTCAATTTTTTTGTTTTACTATTGAGTTTTAAAAACTTTATTTTAAAGTGGATATTTCGTATTAAAAAATTAAAACTAAAATTGATTAGTTTTTTGGCTTCAATATAACAATTAGATTTTTAAATAAAGAAAATTTTTTCGTTATGACTGTTACAGTTTGTTTATTGACTGTCAAAAGATAACAATAAGTATTTCTAATAGCTTTGTTTACAAAAAACACGCTTACTTTAGATTACCTAATATCAGGGACTTAAGTAGGTTTATTTAAGCATTCAATCAAACAACAAATAAATAGTTTCGTACAACAATTTTTTTATGTATTTTGTGTTTAATCTCTAAAACAGTTACTAAAACAAACTTTTGAAGGAAACAATATTTATTTTATAAATTAAAGGAAAGAAAAAAATTAACTATATAGAAAAAATAATCAATAAGTTGTAACTAGTATGTAGTTATTTCGGCGTTCTTCAGCAAAGCAAATACGTTTTTGACATCATCAATCAATATGCGTTAAACTGCATCGAAAACAACAGTCAATGTGGCAGTCTGCGACGTGGTTTCATCCTTATTCGGATTCCTGCGGCAGACACATTCAGTAGCCACTACAGTTAGTCGTGTGATATATTTTTTATTCTTTTTTTCTTTAGCGCTTGAAAAATCAAATAAGTTTTATTTTGATAAAAATTTTAAATTAACTAACTGAAGTAGAACAAAACAAACGCTAAACTTTTATTTGCATAACCAAATATACGAAACCGTTTTAATTTATACTGATGTTTATGCAAAAAAAAAAAAGATGTAAAACCTTTAAAGTTTAAATACAAAAGTTTTGAATGAACAGTTAACTAAAAATTAGAATTTAAACAATGTATCTCAACTAGAATAAAAGATTTATTCATGATAATATTTTTTATGATAACAAGCATATAATAGGTCAAAAATAGCTTTACCTTGTATTGAAGTTTATGTCTCTAGTAACTTTTTTTTGTCTGAAACAAAAACCTTTTACTGATAAATTTGAAAGGTTAAATAAATTTTAATGAATAAAATTAAAGTTTAGTTTTTTATTTCACAGCATAATGCACATGCCTTGATAGTTGAAACTTTTTGTTAAAAACATAAATTTTTATATGTTTGTTAAGAATAAACATTTTGGAAAACTTCTATAAGAATAGTAAAAAATAAAAACCGTAAATACATAACAAAAAAAAGCTATATTTCATTTAAGTTCTTTTAAAATACTTTAGAAAATAGTGTAAATTATTTTATCTTTATTCAAAGATTTCTTAAACTTTGCATTAAAAATTTACGTTAAAAACTTTTAATGACTTCATACAATAGCAATTTTTAAGTAGCTTTTAAAACAATGGTACCATGAAAATTAAAGGCAAGTAGCTAAATTTAAATTCAAAAAAATAAATTGTACAAAAGAGTAGATTTTTAAACTATTTTATCAGAGTTTTGTCCAACACTTTTACAATATTTATTTTGAACAGTTTTGTTAACGGTTTTTCTTTGAAAAATGAGAACTATTTTTTTGGGATAAAAGCAATCTAACAGTTAAAAAATTATAATCTATCATGCATTATTTTAAAAATGCTAGTTAACTTTTATAGTTATAACTTGAAAGTTTTTAACAAATTGAAACAAAAATATAATTAATATCAAATGGTTAAAAGTATATACTATATAGTCATTAATTGAAGACCATAAAGTTTTTAAGGTTTAATGAGTCGGTCATAATAATATACTGTAGCAAACGACAAAATCGTATTTGGTGTTTTACACTTGTTAAATTAATTAAAATAATGAAGTTTTTAATCTTTCAAACTTTTTTTGTGCACAAAAAAAATATTGTGCTAATATTTTTTTAGCTTTTAATGTTAGTTCAGTTTAAAAACAGATTTAAAAAATTTATGATATAAGAAATATAAGTTTTGTATAAACATTTCTAAAACAAATTTCTTTAAAACTTGGTTTTTATTTAAACTAAAAAAACAAAAGTTAAGGAATTTTAAATGTAACTTTTAATTTATTATAACATAGATATATGAAATGTCAAGTGAGATCATAACAAAATAATTAAATATGATTTTGAAGATAGTTTGCAGATCTAGAAAGAACACAACACCGATTAAAACTTATTTTTAGAAGGTTATTTTAAATAGTTGTAATGCATGTTTATGAGTTGTCAAAAGATACCTACGGTCGTTTGTGGTTATTCTATTTACAACGGGTTATTTAAAAATTATTAGGTTTTACAAGTTTAAGTACGTGTAATTACATGTTTTATTTAATTAGTAATAGTGTGTGGTACTATACAAATAGTCATACAAACCGGTATTTTAATGTTATATATTTTTAGTCACGAAGTAGAAGCAGCTTCTAGTTTAATTTTATGTGAAGTTTATGAGAAACCAAAGTATTTTTTACGTCTACTGTCAACTAAATCTTTTTTATCGAGATTAAATCTACAACGAAGCATTAAAGCGTTTCTAGCTGTTAGAAGTATTTTTTTTTACCTGTTTTAAAGTCATAACACAAAACAATATAAGTAAAAAAAACAATATTATATACTTTAGCAAATACAAATCTAAACTGATAGTGTCAAACTAAGTGTATTTGCGTTTATGCGACAAGTTAAGCTGCTTACAGTTTCAATTTTGTAGAAAATTATGCATTGAAGCTAAGCACAATAATATACTTCAAACTTTAAAAAATAAAGAATAACAATTTTTTATTAGTTTAAATGAAAATTATAAATTGAAAATTAATGTTTAATTTGATAAAAAAATTTTTGAATAAATATGAATTAAAACCAGATGCTAATAATATAGCTTTTAAGTATAAGACTAAATTATCATTTTGCACTTTATAGAAAAAGTTTGTAAATTTAAATCAGAAAACAATATTTTTATTACATTCAAATTCTAAATCAAAGTATTAAGTATTTTATAAATTGTTACACAATCAATTAAGTAAAAACTTTTAAGTTAATGTTGAAAACTACTATCTGAAATCTATTAAAGTTTTTTTTTTGTGTTCCAACTTTAAAGACATAAATTTAGTATAAAAACTTTTAAAAGTAATAAACTTTTCCATAAAACCGCTTGATTGACATTTATATTTCTCGAGTTTTGTAATCTACTTAATTTTAAAGAAATATTTTGTTGACTGAACACAGTTTAATTCGGATTAGTCTAAGTTTTGAGAATATGAATTCGAACATGATCATTATTATAAAATAATGCCAATTAGTATTATTAAATGTGTATGTTTGAATGAGAATGGACAAAAAAGTTAGATCAAAATATGAAAAGACTTTTACATAATTTGTTTAAACATGATAAACTACTTTTTACAAAACTTTCTAATAAATTATAAATAAGATTTATAAAATCTAATTGTTTATAAGTCTTGCACCTCTTTGATAGGTCTAAGATTTTTAAAGAAAAGAAAAGAATATTATAGTTAGTTTAAACATTTTGATTAAATTTGAAAGCGTGAGAACTTGTAACATTCGTGTTTTAGTTTTATTTTACGTTCAATTAAAAAAAAAACTGAACGTAGAAATATTTAACTTTTTTATTTTAATCTAATTAAGTATCAAAATATTAAAAATATTATATAAAACAATTATAAATTTGCATTAAAGTTGTAAATAATTTTTTTAATATTTTTTAACGAAAAACATTTAACTAGAAATATTTTTTAATATAATACTGATATATTTGTTCATTAATGTTTTACTTATAATAGCAGCTTATCCGATTACAAGTTATTTGAAAAAAGTTTCAATAGAAATTCATTATCACAAAACTTTTTGATGTGCATTATATTTTAACATAGGGTACACCTTTTTTGCGACCACGTTAAAAGTTTTGCGACCACCTCTTTTCTCACTTTGACATACATTAACTTGTTTTTTAAAAATATTACTCATCTTTTAAGCTGACACTATTTAATCTGCAGCTAAACAAAAATTAAAGTATTACTAGTTGTTGTTTAAAAGTACTGCAAAGCTTTAATTTTATCAAAAAATAATGAACGACTTGAAGTTTATGACACTAAAGCAAAAGCAATGAGATAAAATCTGCTACAACAAAGAATGCTCTAAAGCAAAGTTGCTTTTATAATTAACAGGTAGTTTAGATTCTACAGTGCTTAAGTAACATTAAAACATTTTTTTTTATTAAAACTCAATATTGTAGTTTAATTTGTTCTATTTGTTTAACTAGATGTTGTGTAATAAGAACTGTTATTTTTTTGAAAAGAAAATATTCTTAACTTGGTAATAAAACATTTTTCATGTATCTCAAAAGTTTTCTAAAAAAAATACTTTTAACAGTTTAAAATCATTTTTATTGTGTAGAAATAATTAAACAAATAGTAAACATATTCTATTACGACAGAAGAAAAAACGTTAGATACCTTGTTTTACAATTGATAAAAAAAACTGGATATATTTGGCATACAGAAGTGTTATGAGGTTGTATTCTTTACCCTGATTTTTGGTAAATTTTATCTTTAACAAAGACAAAATGTTTTGTTTTTTTTAACACTAGTAATTTGACTGAAATGATTCAATGTTTATATATAGTGAGTAACATTGAATTAAGCTATAATATTCTAAAAAAGTTTTTTAAGACATTAAAGATACTTTATCACTACTTGGTTAAGCATTCGATCAAAAAAAATTCAGTTTACAGCTTTGTGACAACTTTATCAAGTATTTCAACAAAATTATCTTAGAAGTAGAAAGCGATCACGGTAAGTATAAGTTTATATTTGTTTTAGTCGGACAACTTTAACTTAACACAACCAAAAGAAAAATAATATGGTCAAAACAAGCTTACATATTAAAACATTAATAAATTCTAAGAGCTCATTTTGAAGGAAAGACAAATAACTTTACACTACAAAATTTTATAAACAACAAATTGTGTTGTAAAACTTTAATATACTTTTATTCACGGTTTTAAACTAGTTTTTAAACATTAACAGGTGAAAAAAGTTTTATTACTTTTATACCACTTTGATTAAATACAAAACAACTCTTTTGTCAAAATCGCAATAAAACACTAATATAGAAGTTAGACATGAAATTTGATTAAGTGTTAAAATTTCACAATTTTTCGTGTATAATTGAACACAAGATACTTGTACTTTACTAAAAAAATTGTTTTATATAATTTATTTTTTTTTTAATTTAACACGTTTAATAACTTATTTTAAATATTTAATACGTTACTAAAATTTCTTTATTTTTACACGTATAAACAGCAGTATAAGCAAAACAAATCAAGCAAGATAGACTTTATTGAACATATCAGCAAATAGCAGTATTGTAATTTGTATTTTTTTAATGGATATAACAAGCAAGTGACCTTATTAACAAACAAACTGTTCTATTTACTGTCACAATTCGCGTCCTTCTTATTTGTTGTGTCATGTCCATTATTGAAACAGTTGTCACAAAAATACCAATAAGAATTCTACATTTTTATCAAACAATTTTGTACTCATTTACATATATCACTGTTACGTTGGCAACAGGTCAATTTTTTCCACCTGTCTATTAGTATTAGACTACTATTAGTAAATGATTTAACTACAGCAGTTATTTGTTCTTTATGTGGCACATTACTTGTTGTTCCGTTTGTACACTGTTGTTTTGTTTATCCGTTATTTAGGCTTCGTATTTTGTTAACAAAAAACTAATGAAGCTATGAATATGAAACAGGATCTTTAAGTAAAGTCTTCAAGAAATATGTACTATAGCCTGATTACTATTGTATTTCTTTTATATGATTAATTCTAAAAACTATATTAAATAGTTAAAACAGTTTACTTTTGATAATGTAAATTCACACAGTAGTTTTTATATGTTTTTACGTGTTTTGTTTAATTCATAAATATTTTTTTTTTACTGTTTGATGTTTACAATAATTAAGAATCAAGTAAAATCATAACGACCTTAACAGTTTTTTAAAACTTCTTGAGTTTGTTAAACATATCTGAAAATACTAATATATTATGTAAAACTGCTGTTTTCTATATAAATCACATGTAAACTATTTCTTTAATTTTTTATTGTACGTTTATTAGTAACTAACTAGCTAGGTTTTTATACTTCCACTATAGTAAATACAAAAGTATTTATTTGTTTTTAATTCGTTTTTGTGCTAAATGTCTTCTTTAGTTTTTCAACAACAAATTATAAGTGCTTAATTTTATCCTATCTGCGTAGTTTACAGAAGTTATGAAACACAAGTCAAAAAAGTTGTTCGAAATTTTCAAGTTCTAAACATTAAAAGAAAATTGAATAAAGTTAAACATTTAAGTAAACCTTTATTCAATGCAAAAAAAAAAATACTTTTTTTGTTTAAAAAGTCTAATACAATAAGAGTTCTGTTCTGATTTTATATTCATATAGTTTAAAATATTATAAAAATTTAAATGTAAAATTTAAATAGCAGTTGCACAGCTTTTATTGAATTAGAGGTTGTTTTTTAAAAAAATTAACTGTTGATTATTTTTTTAAAATAAAATTAAAACTATCACTATAAAATTCATCAATTACTTGAGACATTTTGGTTATAAAATAAACCTTTTTAAGAAAACGAACCACTTTTAAAACATGCTTATTCAAAATTTGTTGACATTTTAGATAATCGATCTAATATATTAAGTAAACAAAAAGTTATCTTGTACAAAACTTACACAACATTTATAGATTTATAGTATCTGCATAATAAATGAATAAAAGTTATTGAACGTTTTAAGTATTAATTTTATAAAGGCTAAACTAGTGAATTTAAATTATTTTGGGATGAATTGAATTTCAAATAAAAGAAATATTACAAACATTAGTTAGAAAAAAAAATTCAATTGATTTAGGCCCACAGTTTTCTAAAGAAATAAACTAGTTTTACGAAACATTACAACATCTCAAATATCTTAAATAAGTCAAAAGTTTGATCTGCTTAAAAATTATGAAAGCAAGTTAGTAAATTGTTATTAAAAATATATTTTTCCTTGCTGTTACTTGTGCATTTAAACCCAAAATCATAAAGGAAAAGACAAATGCAGGGCTATTTTCGATCTTTAGCACAAATGTTCACTGTTTCAAAATTAAAACATTAAGTTGGCTTTTAAAAAAATAACAAGTGTGCTCGACTTGAGCTTTGCAGCCTAGAGTCAATGCTAATCGTTAAAAACTGAAAACCGAAGATAAGCGCACAAGACACAGTAGATGAAAAAATTGCTTTGTTGATAATTTATCAACTTACTTCCCTTTTTTTTTAGTTTTAACAACTTTTTAATTTAACCTTTCATTTAATGTAATAGCCAATAAATATTTCGACAAGTCACCTAAACTGTGTAATTTATTAATTTTACTTTTTGTAAAATACTACTAACAATTCAAGAAGCATTAAAAATTAAAGGAAAGTTGTATTGATTTCAAATTATTAATAGACTTTGAATTAAACAAAATTCCATCCAATAATAGAAATTAAACAAAGAGTGACTGCATTGTAAATTAGTTAATAAGTTTTAGTACTTAAATAGTGTTCTATATAACTCAAAATACAAGTTTTTTTTTTAAGTAATGGAATATAACGATTTAATAAGCATGTAATAATTTAGGAAGAAACTTATTAACCTGGCTACAAATGAGTTTAAATGATGTTGCGAACTTACATATAGGTCATCGTTTCAATAGTACTTTGCATTTACTGCGATATATAAAAAAACCTTTAGGCTTTACGCGTGACTTTTTATCAAATTTCAGTAGATTATTATTTGATTTTTTTCCAAATTTTTATTTATATTTAAACATATTTGAAGTTTAGTTTTAAATCATTTACTCTTTTTGTTAGCTTTTTTATTTTTAATTTTGTAATAATATAATTTTTTTATTAAAATAATTTTTACTACTCTGTCATTCTGGAAAAAAATTAAGTATCTTAAGAGGGAACCATTAAATGTCTAGTTTGCACAAAAAGCAAGTTGGATATTTTAATTTGATAAATCTTTTAAAAGTGTCTCAGCAAGTTTTTTTTATCTTATAAAATTATCTTTTATAAAACTTTACTTTATTTTACTAAAGTTCAAAACAAACAATACAAAGTTTTCACTGAAAAATTTTTTCAAAAATATATCTTAAATACTAAAAATTTTGTTACTTAGGAACGACAAGTTTTAAAAGTTGAAGACTAGATTTTCTATAATTATTAGTCGTGGGCTGCAGTGTACAGAAATAACTTTTCCAAGGTATTACTCAATTAAGACTGGAATTATTTGGTATTATTTCAATGTTCAACTTAAAACGTTTTATCATCTACAATGTAATAAAATAAGAAATTATAAAGTAAGAGTAAGTTGGAGTTATCAATTTAAGAGCTTAATTCGAAATTTTTACAAAAGTAAAACAATTCTCTTATTGTTTTTAAAAACAAATATTATTCAAACTAAAACGCTAATCGCGGACTCAATAATTTATTTCTGGACCACGTTTGGCTCGCAGAATGCGATTTAAAGACTAGAAAGGTTTTAATAAACAATTAAATGTGTTTAAGTGTATGTTTTTACGTCCTTATTTTTCCAAGTTAGTTTTAAATTTTTAACTGCAAAGCATTTTTTTTGTTTATAAAAAGCTATCTAAATATTTCATTAACCAAATAAAACAGTTTAAACAAATAATTTTTTTTCTATAAGTTAAAATTTAAGTAAATCTAATTTTGCATGTTATCAAGTAAACAAAGAAATTAAACACGATAGCTGATTTCTTTGACAGTTTATAAACGAAAAACAGCATTCGTTTACCACAAAAGTTTTCTAGATAAAACTCTAATCGCTGTTAGTAGAACAGTTTATCTTTTATAGGTTTACCCTTTAAAACTGCTTAAATGCAATAAGGTAATATCTTAAAATCGTTATTCATATGTACTTAGTTTCAGAAATGATTATTTCGATTTATATCCTTTTTCGTTTAAATTAGATCAAGTAAAAATGTTAAAGTTTTTTTATTGTTAATATTAATTAATGTGATCTAAAAATAAACTTTTTATTATCCTTGAACAATAAATCAAAAACATGGAGAACAAATTAATTATTTGTGAAATTTTGTTAAAAACTATAAAATTGTATATAAAATTTCGTAGAAAATGTAAATCAAAAATAAAAGTAAATTATATGAAACAACGTTTATTATATTATAAAAAAATTGACTTAAATAAATGTGTTTATAGGTAATATCTCTATAAAAACTAATATTTACAGTTGATGTAATTCAATATTTCGCTGACTTTAAGTAAATTTAAGTAAAAAACTAATTTTACTTAAGATGTTTTTTTTTGATAGTAAGAAATAAAAAATAACTAAAAAAACAGGCGTTTTTGTA